>NW_024070211.1:52301980-52401405 GCF_014754425.2 Oryx dammah
AATGGTATATATATGCAGAAATCCATTTAATTGGTACAGTCATTTCTATAACCAACTATGGAGTTAGGCCAAACTTTCAAGGTTAAGTATAGTATTCTTACTTACTTCAGACATCAGCTGTGAGTTCAGGGGTATCTCAGGCCACTTGCACCTCTGATTATTTGGCTACGAATTCAGGGTTCCTCTTTACTCCTTCAGGGTTTGATAATTTACTGAAACAACCCACAGAACTCTTTAAAACATTAAACATAGGATTAAAGTTTTATTATAGCCAAAAGATACAAATCAGAACCAGCCAAAAGAAAAGACAGATAGGGTGAGATGGTTCCAGACATAAAGCTTCTATGTCCTCTCCCTGTGGACTCAGGACACATCTCTGTTTGGCACATCAATTTGTGACAATATTCAGAGTATTGACAAATAAGAAAGCTCACCTGACCTTCAAAGCCTAGAAGTTTTATTGGGGTTTTATTACATAGGAATGATTGATCAGATCACTGGCTATGTGGCTGAATTCAACCTCTGAGAGAATCATTTCCTAGGTAGGTTGATAAGAAGTCTAGGGTGTCCCCAAGGAGAGAGGGGTCTGGAATTCTCAAGGAGGAAGAAAGGACAAACTTTTCCCTCTACATTCCTTAGGATTATATAACAAGAATGTATCCTGCCTGAGGACAGTCTCTGGATTAAACCTTCTGGCTAATCCTGTTATCTTAAAATGTAAATTATGGTAGTAGGACTGGTGAGGTCTTTACAACTTTAAGGCTTCCCTGGTGGCTCAGAGGTTAAAGTATCTGCCTCCAATGCGGGAGACCTGGGTTTGATCCCTGGGTTGGGAAGATCCCCTGGAGAAGGAAATGGCAACCCACTCCAGTATTCTTGCCTGGAGAATCCCATGGGCTGAGGAGCCTGGTGGGCTGCAGTCTACGGGGTCACATAGAGTCAGACACGACTGAGTAACTTTACTTTACTTTACTTACAACTTCCAGACATTCTTCTGATTCATTGGGGAGTATATAACTCCACTGATAACTCTAGCTAGGGGGTACTCTTTCTGTTCCCTTCTGATGCCTATGTCAGAAGCTTTTTCTGTTTCCTTTATACTTTAATAAAACTTTATTACACAAAAGCTCTAGCAATCAAGCCCCATCTCTGGCCCCAGATTGAATTCTTCTCCTCCAGAGGCCAAGAATCCCAGCGTCTTTTCCTGGTTCAGCAACAACCTTTCACCTCTAGAGCCCCTCTACTTCCTAGATGTCAGGTTGATATTACATGGGTTGAGGAATGGCCAGTCCCCAAACTCAGTTCAGTTGCTGAGTCAGGTACGACTCATTGTGACCCCATGAATTGCAGCACACCAGGCCTCCCTGTCCATCACCAACTCCCGGAGTTCACTCAGACTCACGTCCATCGAGTCCGTGATGCCATCCAGCCGTCTCATCCTCTGTTGTCCCCTTCTCCTCCTGCCCCCAATCCCTCCCAGCATCAGAGTCTTTTCCAATGAGTCAACTCATCACATGAGGTGGCCAAAGTACTGGAGCTTCAGCTTGAGCACCATTCCTTCCAAAGAAATCCCAGGGTTGATCTCCTTCAGAATGGACTGGTTGGATCTCCTTGCAGTCCAAGGGACTCTCAAGAATCTTCTCCCACAACACAGTTCAAAAGCATCAATTCTTTGGTGCTCAGCCTTCTTCACAGTCCAACTCTCACATCCATACACGACTACTGGAAAAACCATAGCCTTGCCTAGACGGACCTTAGTCTGCAAGTAATGTCTCTGCTTTTGAATATGCTATCTAGGTTGATCATAGCTTTCCTTCCAAGAAGTAAGTGTCTTTTAATTTCATGGCTGCAATCACCATCTGCAGTGATTTTGGAGCCCCCAAACATAAAGTCTGACACTGTTTCCACTGTTTCCCCATCTATTTCCCATGAAGTGATGGGACCAGATGCCATGATCTTTGTCCGTAGTTCATCAGGCTCTCTGTCAGGTCTAGTCCCCTAAATCTATTTCTCACTTCCACTGTATAATCATAAGGAATTTATTTAGGTCATACCTGAATGGTCTAGTGGTTTTCCCTACTTTTTTCAATTTAAGTCTGAATTTGGCAATAAGGAGTTCATTTTAATGAGTCATCTCATTAACACAAGACAGCAATTTCTCACCATTGATAACAAAGATACTTCTACTGCTTGGAAAATACCAAAGATTTTATAGACTGTCTTCAATGACAAACCAATGTCCCTATTATTGCAGAATTGATTTTCTAGTTAGATGAATGTATAGCAGTGTAATAATACCATTTTCATCTGACTATTTATCAAATGTTTTTACCAACATTAAATTTTACAAATATAAACAGGAAGGAGCAATTGAATCCATTTCAGTCAGAGAAGATAAGAGAATAAAAATATATATTAATTTAGAAACTAATTTGCAACTTTACATCTCTAATAAGACAAAAATCTAATATAAGTCAGAGAATTTTGATGTAATCACTTTGGCGGCTCAGAGGTTAAAGCGTCTGCCTCCAATGTGGGAGACCCGGATTCGATCCCTGGGTTGGGAAGATCCCCTGGAGAAGGAAATGGCAACCCACTCCAGTATTCTTGCCTGGAGAATCCCATGGACTGAGGAGCCTGATGGGCTGCAGTCCACGGGGTCACAAAGAGTCGGACACGACTGAGTACTTTACTTACTTACTTACTTACTTTGGCAACTGCCACTGAATAATCAAAAAAGCAAGAGAATTCCAGAAAAAAACATCTATTTTTGCTTTATTGTCTATGCTAAAGCCTTTGATTGTGGGGATCACAACAAACTTTTCCACAACAAACTGTGAAAAGTTGTGAAAGAGATGAGAATACCAGGCCACCTGACCTGCCTCCTGAGAAATCTGTGTGCAGGTCAAGAAGCAACTGTTAGAAATGGACATGGAACAACAGACTGGTTCCAAATCAGGAAAGGAGTATGTCAAGACTGTATACTGTCACCCTGCTTCTTTAACTTATATTCAGAGTACATCATGAGAAATGCTGGGCTGGATGAAGCACAAGCTGGAATCAAGATTGCTGGGAGAAATATCAATAACCTCAGATATGCAGATGACACCACCCTTATGGCAAAAGGCAACGAAGAACTAAAGAGCCTCTTGATGAAAGTGAAAGAGGAGAGTGAAAAAGTTAGCTTAAAGCTCAACATTCAGAAAACGAAGATCATGGCATCTGGTCCCATCACTTCATGGGAAATAGATTGGGAAACAGTGGAAACAGTGTCAGACTTTATGTTTTGGGGCTTCAAAGTCACTGCAGATGGTGACTGCAGCCATGAAATTAAAAGACGCTTACTCCTTGGAAGGAAAGTTATGACCAACCTAGATAGCATATTCAAAAGCAGAGACATTACTTTGCCGACTAAGGTCCGTCTAGTCAAGGCTATGGTTTTTCCAGTGGTCATGTGTAGATGTGAGAGTTGGACTGTGAAGAAAACTGAGCGCCAAAGAATTGATGCTTTTGAAGTGTGGTGTTGGAGAAGACTCTTGAGAGTCCCTTGGACTGCAAAGAGATCCAACCAGTCCATCCTAAAGGAGACTAGTCCTGGGTGTTCATTGGAAGGACAAATGCTGAGGCTAAAACTCCAACACTTTGGCCACCTCATGCGAAGAGTTGACTCATTGGAAAAGACCCTGGTGCTGGGAGGGATTGGGGGCAGAAGGAGAAGGGGACAACAGAGTTGAGATTGCTGGATGGCATCACTGACTCAATGGACAAGTGTTTGGGTGATCTCTGGGAGTTGGTTATGCACAGGGATTCCTGGCGTGCTATGGTTCATGGGGTCGCAAAGAATCGGACACGACTGAGCAACTGAACTGAACTGAGAACAAATGAGGTATTTATAAGAATAATTTCAACAAGGTAGAAGTGATGTATAGTGTTACTCTGAAAGTGGAAGTGTTAATTGCTCTATTGTATCCAAACTTTCCTGAATCCCATGCACTGTAGCCTGCCACGGTCTTCTGTCGGTAGAATTCTCCAGGCGAGAAAACTGGTGTGTATACCCATTTCATTCTCTGGTATCTTCCTAACCGAGAGCTCGAACCTGGGTATCGTGCATTGCAGGTCGATTGTTTACAGTCTGAGCCACCAGGGATGTATGCATACAAAAAATGTGTGAGAGCAGAAAGGAGGTGAAGAATAAATTGTAATCAATTAAAAACTTGCATAACATAATTCTGAGGAAGGCTATTTGAAAACTGGCAGGATAAACAGAATATCAGTCTTTTGAGAAAAGGCCATTAAGGCAAGAAGAAGAATTACAACACCTGGAAAGTTTCTAGTTAACCAAGATTTAAGGAAGAAACAATAGCTTTCTTTTGTCCCAAAGGTTATAAAATTGGGGGTGTAGGGTGGGATAGTGTAGTTGAATGAGGAAGAAAAAGAAGTATTTTCTAGAGCATAGTACAGATGAATATGGATGGAAAAATGTATCTAACTTAAAAGTTAAAAGGAAGAAGAAAAGGAGTACAAATTTGATGAAAATATAATGAAAAATGAATTTATTGTTTTCAGTTAAAAATTCTGGTTTGTTAGTATCCTTGCCTGGAGAATCCCATGGGCGGAGGAGCCAGGTGGGCTACGGTCCATGGGGTTGCAAAGAGTCAGAGACAACTGAGCGACTTCACTTTCACTTTCACAGAGAAAATACTAAGTGTATGTCTAAATATTTTTTATAAAATACCATTTCTTTAAAAGTTCATTAGATGATGTTTCCAGTATTACCCTGCTTGATTGTTTCAAAAGTAAATATCTTCTCAAAGATCTTTCTGCCTTCTGATCCTAAGACTCTAACCATCATAGATATACAATATTTTATGGACTCCAGAGAAGGGTGAGAGTTCTTTGGGAAAATATATTAATCTCTACAATAGGAGTGCTTGGATGACTTGATTTATGACATTTTTTGACATTTTGCACACCATTTTAGGTTTTTGCTTTGATTCATTTGTGTGATGCAAAAGAAAAACAATATCATAATTTGTGGATTTATGATTTGTATTGTAATTACAGTTGAATTCACTTTAATGCTGAATTTCTTTAAGAGTTACTAGAATATAATAGATTAAAAGGTATCAAGAAGTAAGGTCTTAATACGTATTTGTTAATTTACTCACATTCTTTTAATATCATTGTCCTTGCATTGGTTCCTATAAGCCAAACAGCCTATAATCAACTGGGCCCACTCTGAGCTCTGCACAGCCATTACTCATATACCTCCTACCCATATCCTGAGACTGAGAACATACTTCGCTCTACTTGAAAAATATAATCATCATTGAGGTTTTACAAAATTCCTGTCTGCTATCTTTTTTAAAAAATAAGACATACTCTATGAATTGGATAAAGAGCAAAAAAATATTGTAGAAGGATAGTGTAGCAACCTATTAATAAAATTAGAAAGGTTTCAGAGATGGCCTTTTGATAAGCAAGTGAATTTTATTAGGAGTGTGGATAGAGTAACCACTATAGTGAATGACTCAGGGATTCCTATGAGTGGTAGTAATAGAGAACTGGAGAGTTGGGGAAATGAAATATGAAACTCTAATATTATAATGCTTACTATTTCTTAATTTGATGTTGACTAGTATATGCATTGGAGAAGGAAATGGCAACCCACTCCAGTGTTCTTGCTTGGAGAATCCCAGGGATGGGGGAGACTGGTGGGCTGCCGTCTATGGGGTCGCACAGAGTCAGACACGACTGAAGCGACTTAACAGCAACAGTAGCAACAGTATATATATGTTACATATGTGAATATATCTATATATATTATATGTATGTATATATTTATGGGCCTCCCCAGTGGTTCAGTGGTAAAAAACCCATCTGTAATGCAGGGGACACAGGAGACTCAGGTTCTGTTCCCGAGTCAGATCCCCTGCAGGAGGGCATGTCAACCCACTCCAGTACGCTTGCCTGGAGAGTTCATGGATAGAGGACCCTGGCAGGCTATACAGTCCATGGGGTCACAAAGAGTTGGACAGGATTGAGCAACTAACATAGATGGTTTCTCAAGTCTTTGGCACACATCTTCATATCTAAGTAGGAAACCAGTAAAATAACATTTTTGTTTTCTCATAGAGGTTTTAAATTATAGGCTTAGTGGTAATAGCAATATTAAATCACAAAAGGCTTACTGTTGTCCTGGTGTTATTGCTAGTAAAAATTCTGCAACCTATAATATAGTATTAGTCAAATTGCCTTTGTATTAGCATATTTCTATATGTGTAGTTTAGTCCTTAATGAATTTATTTATATTTCACTCAATATTTAAGCATAATTTTTCTTCAAATTGTATTTATCTGAATACATTATTTTACTTAGGATCCAAGCATTGTTAAAAATACATCATATTTATTACTTTATTGTTTTCACAAAAGGCAACATTTCCTCCTTACTTTTTAGAATTATAGTTTTGTTTTCTGAAATGAGTTGTTGAAGCCTTCTAGGAGATTAAGGGATATTGTAACTCAGGCAAAAAAAGATACCTGAATATTTCAAACTTAAAATTGGTAACTAGTAAATTTTCAGGTACAATATTCTTCTATTCTAGTGGTATTGTTAAGTTTATTGAGCATCTAGTTTAGCATTCAAACCTTCTCATCATAACTGCACCTCTTTCAATGACTCCATATTCTTCCAGACTATTGTTTCTTCTGACTCCAAACACCAAAATGGAAACATCTAAATCTGGTCATTGATGTTTAGAACCAGGGATGGTGCCCACCATGTGAGCATTTGGTGTTTAATTGCTGGCACTCCCTATTCTGTTTGTGCTCATTAAAGAGGTCTTCTTTCAAGCCTTACTTTGCACCACATATAAAAGTAAAACAGGCACATCGATTATAAATTAATATAAACTGCATAGTTAATTAAAAAATAACTCAGTTGAGAAGGGTGATTTTTTTTTTGATCTACTTCTGAAGCAATTCACAAATGGTAATGCCAGTAAACATATATTTATAAATTCTGGTTTTGTTTGTTTTTTTCCCTGAGAGAAATAATCACACTAATTCACCCTACTAACTTTGAAGGTAAATTAAACCATTTCCACAATGGAAGAAATAAGAACAATGACTTCAAAAGTTTCTTCTCAGCAGTTCTTTTCTATAAGGATTAATTCTTATAGAAACCTTTATAATTATCACTGAGTCTCCAATCTGGTTTTAAACATTCCTAATTTTATTTTCTTTTAAATGTAACTCTGTAATTGATTTAAGATATTGCATAGTCCTAGGTTATTCATATTTGTGGATTTTTGTTCACAAAGAGAATTTCACTAAGCAAATACAAGGTTGTTTGTATCTAGATTCACTGTCTCTAGGAAAGAAAGAAGATCCTTAAGATGAAGTCAATTTAGCAGGCACTGATTCAAAAGGAAAATGACCCAAAACAGAACAATCAAAACAGAACAAAGCACTAGTGTTTCATACAGCTGATGCATTGTCATTCAAAATTCGGTAATGACTAGATTTATAAGCACTGCAATTTTTTTTGATAGATAGTTTTTGAAACTAGAACGCATTGACAAAATTTTGATTGCTATTCTTCTTTAGCAGAAATAATTTTGCTACTACTTTTAACCAAATCTCATTACTGAATGCCTTTAGGGAAGAAGTGGAGTAGATATGAATAAAATGAAGAAAACAGGTATACCTTCTTAAAGTAATACGAGGAATGGATCTTTAAAGTATATTATTTTTATATTTTATATTTATATTATTCTATTAAAATGCTTGTTTGGGGTATCAAAAACATTTACAATATGCACATTATACATTCCTTTTAGATAAAACATTGATTAAGTAGTTTTATTCAAGTGACTAAATTACATACATCAAATCATCATTCTGTTTTTAGAGAAACAAAGGAGAGAAAGAGACTTAAAAAACTTATAATACTAAGTTTATTAGTATTGATTTTTTTTTAAAAGAACTTCAATCAGTCATCTCAAAGGGAAAGGACTGTGTTAATGAATAGTCCACAACACTTCATTGCATCTTTAAAAGTTAAATTTATATAGTGGGTACTATATTATACAATATAAAATAATTTAATAAAATAATATGAAATTAACCTTACTAAGAACCTAGTAGTGATGTTTATTTATAATATATCACACTATGTAATTACAAAGTTGTCTGTAGTTACCAGCTTACACATTATTAATTAAATTTGTTTCACAGAGTAGATGACCAATTTTAAAATGGCTGAAGAGGGCAATAATAGTAAACATAGAACAAACTAATCTCTACAAATCAACAGAAAATTTTATTCAACTTTCTGAAGGCCTAATACTGTGCTATTGAATTTAGACAAAGATATGATACGGATTCGGAGAAGGTCATGGCACCCCACTCCAGTACTCTTGCCTGGAAAATCCCATGGACAGAGGGGCCTGGTAGGCTGCAGTTCATGGGGTCGCTAGGAGTCGGACACGACTGAGCGAGTTCACTTTCACTTTTCACTTTCATGCTTTGGAGAAGGAAATGGCAACCCACTCCAGTGTTCTTGCTTGGAGAATCACAGGTACAGGGGAGCCTGGTGGGCTGCAGTCTATGGGGTCGCACAGAGTTAGACATGACTGAAGCGACTTAGCAGCGGCAGCAGCATGATACAGATTATTAACATTTCTAAATTGTGCATCACAAAGAGTGAATATTTATGTTTAGGAAGGGGAGAAACGTTGTGTGTAAACATTCTTTGGAAGAGGTGAAAAATCCATTTTTAAATGTTTCCTTGGTGAAACATTTAAAGTGTACAAAGCATGAATTTAGAAATATGAGGTTTTTCTTCCAGTTTATTTTGTAAAATATCTTGAACACATTAAATGTAGGACATATGCACAAGCAAATAGGAATAATAAAATATTATGTTACCCATTAAGTAAAATATATCAGGAGAAGCATATTTGACACGTGTCCTATAAATCATATAAAAATAGATTGCTGAATTGAAATTTAAATACCAGCTATTAAATGAAAAATTACTGTGTTATAATTCTGCAACTATATGAAGTAAACTCTAATCACCAGCGAGTAATTGGTAGTCTCCTTTTTATGAGTACCCTTCTCTAGTAAGAATAGTATTGGCAAAGAAAACACTAGCTGCAGTAATAAATCCCAGCATATCAGCAACTCACCACAATAGTGATGTACTTCTCACACATGTAACAACAATTGAGGCTACTCCTGATCAGCATCAATTTCCATCTTATGGTTTGACCATCCCTAGGTTCTCAGGCCATCTGAACCAAGAAAGTACATGGGGAAAAATAGGGGGGAAGCCATGCCTACTTCTCAATTGCCAGAGCCAAGAAACAGCATAAATCTCTTTCATACTCCTTTGGTGAGTGTTGGATGTGTTGCCATAGATTGGGCACCACTTCCCAGCAAGTACTCTGCAGAAGCAGAGACACCAATATTGGTGGGTAGTTTGTCACCTCTGTTACCAGAATAAAATATAGCCAAGTTTGTTTTCTATGTAGAAACAATTAGGATAATTTCAAATCTTAAGAAAAAGCTGGAAATAAAGGCTTACTAATTCATTCAACACACACACAGACACACACACACAGACACACACACACAGACACACACACACACACACACACACACACACTTTCTACTATGTGCCTCTGCTTGTAGTGTTAATTCCAATAGACCTAGAATTAGCTGGAGCTGTTCCACTGAAATAAGAAATGTCCCTGTATGACACTAATCCCTAGGAATAACATGAAATGTACTGATAATAGTGTTGACTTGAAACTATGGATTCTAGGAGTTTTGAGGCAGTTTGTACCAGCTTATCAGCATTGTATTTGGTAGCAGGAAATTCATAATTTGCCCAGGGTCTCTGTGAGACACCTCAAGAAATCCCAGCAGAGTCTCTATTCCACGTGTGCTGGTTCTGAGGTGTTCACTGCACACATCTGTGGTTCCTGGTATGAGCAAAAGAAGTGTGTGCATATCAGCCTTTCAGAGAGAGAGGGCGGTAGCACTCACCTGGCCTTTGCAGCCTTCTCCTGAGATAAACTTTGCTGTGATGCATATCCTGACTTGACATTGTTGCTATGTTCCTCCCTTTTTAGGTAAATAACTTCAGGTATGTAAGCACTGCCATTTTGATTCTTGTGTGTCTTCCTCAGCCATCCAAGCCTGTTTAACTGTTAAGTTCAGTCACTCAGTCATGTGTGACTCTTTGGAACCCCATGGACTGTAGCCCGCCAGGTGCCTCTGTTCATGGGATTCTCCAGGCAAGAATGCTGAAAGTCCCACCCATAAGTGAAGTGACGCACAATGTTAGTTATTGTGGAAATAATAATGCACGATAAGTGAAAAAAAAATTTTTTTAAAACCTACTGTTTTATTAGGAATCTTATGATTTCAGATAGTGATAAAACTACATGAAGGGAATAAAATATGGCAGTAGAATTGGGAGTTACTGGAAATGGGGAGAAGCTAACTATGGTGTTTAGTGATAGCTTCTAAGAGAATGAGTCATTGTACTAAATCATTAAGATAGAAAAAAAGAAAAAAAAAAAAAAGATAAAACAGTAATGTCAAGATCTGGGATAAAAGTGACCCCTGTGTAGAAAATTGTAGGAATGAAGACTAATTGATTGCACTTATATTTAGCATTGTGAAAATTGAAACTTCTGCCCATGTTGATCAATAAACTTGATTAAGCTTCAAAGAGGGGCACTCTGGCTGAGGAAGATAGAGCAGGAGGAAGAGATGAGCACCCAGAGAGCACTGCAGGGACCAGAGCATGTAGGGCCTTGTGATCCATGGCAATGATTTTGCTTGTCATTTTAGTTGCTATGGGGCTAGCTAACTCTGGTGGGTTAGATGGTAGAGAATCCGCCTGCAATGCAGGAGACCTAGGTTCGATCCCTGAGTTGAGATGATCCTCTGGAGAAGGGAATGGCTACTCACTCCAGTATTCTTGCCTGGAGAATTCCATGGACAGGGGAGCCTGGCAGGCTACAGCCCATGGGGTTGCAAAGAGTCGGACACAACTGAGTGACTAAGAGTTTCACTTTTGCTTAGTTGCTATGAAAAAGTTTGGATGGTTTTAATCCTTGGATAATGTTATAATTGAAATTTAGTGAAGAGATCAGACTAAAAAACTTTACTTGCTGCCATTCTATAAATACCTATTAATCTACAGTTATTTAAATTAATTTGGTATTTACTTTGGAAAGAGAAGTCTTATGACATCACCATAGCTAATTTATCATGTTCCTTGATCAATACAGGTAAGTTTCAAGTTCCAATTTTCTCATTGCTTTGTATAGATATTAAGTCTGTTATTATAACTACTGTTGTTTTGAAGATTTGTTTTTATAGTTTTATCTAACACAATAAGAGTGGCTCAGATGGTAAAGAATCTGTCTACAATGTGGGAGACCTGGGTTCGAACACTGGGTTGGGAAGATCCCCTGGAGGAGGGCATGGTGACCCACTCCAGTATTCTTACCTGGAGAATCCCTGTGGACAGAGGAGCCTGGCAGACTACAGTCCATGGGGTTGCAAAAAGCTGGACACAACTGAGTGACTAAGCACAGCACAATGCAATACGAACTACTAATCACTTTTTTCAGGAATTAGGTATATTTTAAAAGGAATTGGTTCTTTTTTCACTTTTTAAATGATGGGAGTCTCAGCTGAACATAAATATTTCAAAGTTAATATCAAGGAGTATTTTACCTTCTTACTTAAAGGACTGCTTTTAAGGACATTGTAATGACTCTTTGAAAAAGTAGCTTTACAAAAGGTGTGTTAGAAGAGTATGTTACAAAATTGAAATAAAATTATTTTAATTTTGCTTCTTTCAAATATATATATCCCACTGATTCTAAGGAGGACAATTTTCCCCCACATTTTAGCATCTCAGAAGTAGGGTACATCTTTCAGTCAATGATAAAATATAGTTTAACTAGAGTTTTTTTCTTTATTAATGGTCCTTAAAATAATGGTGTTTTTGTGTTTGATGATATATTATGTTGAGGAAATTTATTATATTCCCAGTGATAAATGACATAATTCAGAAAAGTCCTAAAGGTAAAAGCAAGCATAATTTACCACTTGATTATACATTAGACTAAAGGGTAGAATTAAATTTTTTTTTTTTTTTTTTATAATCAGCAGGTTCTTGCTGTGTTTTGTTTCTATTGTTTTGGATAGGGAAAAACTCCAGAAATTTTTCAGTTGAATACTCATTTTGTAAGGTGGAAAGTTTGTTTTCTATAAAAATATGATGACAAAATTGCAATTTTACAACACCTTTCAGTTTTGTTTTGTCTTTTAAAAGAGAAATGGTAGAGGGAAGACTGTCTCTGATTAGCTAGATACTATTTATTTGGAAGTCCCCAAACTTCCACTTAACAGGTAGACGAATTAAGTCCATAGAAGTATGATGATTTGTCTAAAGTTATACAAGAAGTCAACGGTAGAACCACATTTCTTTATGCGAACAGTGTTGTTTTCCATGAAAACATTAGGTATCCCTTTGAAGAAACATTTTGCAAAACTGGTAGGCAGAATTATTAGTGAAGGCACACTTATACTTTTAAAAATTTGGAATATCTCAAACTTTATGCCATGAAACAATAATATCAACTGAGATTTTAATAGGTGATCTGAAAAGTAATTTCTGTGATCAAAACATTTGTCAAATACTGAGGTTTTTTCATTTAATTTGTTACTCTTAGTTTCTGTTTCAGGAGTTTCTTTTATATATAGGTATGCAGAAACTTCTTCATATTTAAATTTAAAACCTTTGACTATGAATATATGTTTAAAACAAAATCTTGATATTCTACTAAATATTATTTGTTCTATGATACTTATTTTCCCCAAATTCTATTAAATGCTCTATATTGTGAGAGATTATATTAGTAGCTTTGTTCTGATAAAGCTTACTCATGGACTTTACATTTTATTCATGCAAGATTTTAGTAGGATTTAATGAGATTATCTGTACCTCTATTCTTTCTTGAATGCTCCCTTGATGGTATCAGCTCCCTAAAGCATGTAATTATAACATGGCTCCATCTCTTCTGCACATAAGGCCTTGAGTTTGACATGCAGATAAGAGAGTCATTGGCTATTGTCATGGATTGTATGTTTTTGAACCTCCCCAATTCATATATTTTTGCCTGGAGAATCCCGTGGAGGGAGGAGCCTGGTAGGCTACAGTCCACAGGGTCACAAATAGTCAGACACGACTGAGATACTTCACTCACTCAACTCATATGTTGAATCCTAACTCTCTCTCTTTTTTCTTTTTTGAAATTCTGTTAATGTGGTGATATTAGGGCAGGGGAGGGATGGGGATGATTAAGCCAGGAGGGTGGAACCCTCATAAATGGGATTAACGTCCTTACCAAACAGATGGAGCTCCCTTTTCTGCTTATCTTTTCTGCTGTGTGAGGACACAGAGAAGAGACAGCCTTCTATGAATAAAGAGGCAGGCCCTCACCAGACACAGAATCTGCTGGTGGCTTGACCTTAGACTTCTCAGCTCCCAGACTGTGAGAAATAAATGTTTATTTTATGTTTAAGCCACCTTTTTAATGATATTTTTGTTTTAGCAACCTGCATGGACTAAGACAGTTATTCTAATATGGTTTGCTTTATGAAATATAAAGTTAGAGGTCAGGATGGTTAGAAGGGAGAGGAAGTACCAACAGAGCAAATGCAGGCACCATGAAGTAGCCTCTACAGAACAAATAATGGTGGTATCCTGTGACCACCCACACAACAAGTCCTGAAATCTATAAATTTTAATCTACATTGCAACTGTTTGGGGCCTTTGTGAAACATAGGTTAAGTTTAGGTGGCTACTCACTGGTTGTATAATTTCTGATTATCAAAATGTAAATTTTTAAAATATGTTCTAGTTAAATATGGAACTTATTTGGAAACTAGAAAGAAAAAATATATTAAAATATCTATAAAAACAAAACATTATGAAATATTATTGTTACTTGACCCTGGTTATGTTCCTGAAAACTGACATTACATAGTGAAGTTAATCATAGCTGAGAATTTCATAAGAAATACAAAGGTGTGAAATACATCCTTTTAATAATATTTGAGAACATTATTAATAAAGTAAGGCTACTTGATCATAAGTGACAAAGTTATAAATGACAATGAGAGTATAGTTAACATTAATTTCTGACTTTGCCAATAACTTTCTTCCTACAATGTTTCAAATGTTATGGATTTCTTTAGTTTTTCAGCTTTGGTGGCATGACTGCTTGAAGGTAAAATGCCAATTTTTCTAAGACTTAAAATGTTTAGGAAATTCAGTCTTTAGGCAAGATAGTTTATTTTTTAATACATTTGGCTCTGCTTCTGACTTAGAGTGCTCCTTTGATATGCTTAGTGTTACAAATGTCTTCTTGATGTCCAGTATGTAAAGTTTACTTATGCCTCATTTCAGGAACAAGGGAAGGCCTTGCATGAACATAACTAGTTTGATTAGAAAAAATGCAGAAGACCAGATATGTATTTTGTCCTTCATCGTTTTCTGTCCTCTCTCTCTTCCTGTTTTCTTGATTTCTGTAATATGGTTTAATTAGTCAATCCTGAAGTGCAATAAAACTGTCTACTGTGATCTCTCAATATGAAAAAGACAGGCCTCAATGGAGAAGAGGGTAAAGCTCATGTGAATCTCATGCTAAAAATGTCCAGATGCTTCTAAAAAGCTTATAATTGTTCTTTCCTGTATTTTCTTTGTTAAAGATTTATTATTATCATATAGAACTTTCACAGCAGAATGTGGCAGCATTGTAACAAAAAAAGCTCAAAAACTAATAAACAAAAATTCCTCTTCATTTTTCAACTTTAAAATCAGATATTCAAGGAAAAAACACTTTCATGCTTTAGATAATTACCGTTTGTTCTTGCTTAAACTATTGCTGACTTTGCACTGAGGAACAGAATGAAAGGCCAGTTTATTCTTGCAGTCTTTTCTATCCTGCAATCTCATGCAGTTGGGAGAAATCTCTAATATTCACTTCTTCAGTTCATTTCAATTCATAGCATTTCAGTGCAATGTTAATATGATCTGGGTCTTTGGACTCTTTAATCAATATAAATTGATGAGGCCAGATGAGAAATTCAGGCAAAGCTTTATTGGGACTCATGCTGCTGTGGGAGGGAGTGAAAACAAGTAACAGGTGACCTTGGTTGCTCTCTGAGGAGGGCAGGCTGGTTCCTTAAATGGGGTAAAAGTAGGGGCATATCGGTGGGTCAGGTTAGATGGGTAGCCGAGTGGTCTGCCCTCCCCTTAGTGGGGCTGAATGCAGGGATCATGGCAGTATCATCCCTGTTTTTGCTCCTGGAAACTCAGAACTGGCAGTTGCTTTGTGGCCTTTTTGTATCTTGTTGTGCATACCTGACTGCACAGACATGCAGTTGTCTCTTCTAGTTTCTTTGTATTCTGTTGCTAGGGGAGACTTTTGTCCAGGTGTAAGTATAAGCAGAAATAGATGTTTTTCTGGAACTCTCTTGCTGTTTCGATGGCCCAGCAGATGTTGGCAATTTGATTTCTGGTTCCTCTGCCTTTTCCAAAACCAGCTTGAACATCTGGACATTCATGGTTCATGTACTGCTGAAGCCTGGCTTGGAGAATTCTGAGCATTACTTTACTAGCATGTGAGATGAGTGTAATTTTTCAGTAGTTTGAGCATTCTTTGGCATTGCCTTTCTTTGGGATTGGAATGAAAACTGTCCTTTTCCAGTCCTGTGGCCACTGCTGAGTTTTCCAAATTTGCTGGCATATTGAGTGAAGCACTTTCACAGCATCATCTTTCAGGATTTGAAATAGCTCAGCTGGAATTCCATCACCTCCACTAGCTTTGTTCATTGCCGGGGTCCAGCCCCGGTGGATCAGGGGAATTTGAAGGTGGGGATGGCGTCAGCGTCTTTGGAAATAACTTATTTAATTACAGATATATAGAGAGATTAGAAACGGATAGTGTAGTAGCAGATAGTGTAGTGGAGAAAAGGAGGCTGAATCCAGATGGGAATTCAGCCAGAGAAATGGGAGCAAGAAAGAAGCAACATGGGGAATCAGTCTTTCTGGAAACTGATCTGATTTCTTTATTTTTGGGTTTGCTTATATACCTTTTGTTACACATAGGGATGAATACAGAGTCATGCGGGGGTCAGCAGTCCTGACCTTTATCAAAATCAGGTACTTCACATAAATTTATAACAAAAAAAGGTCTTATCATCTTCTGGCCATGAGTGAGACCTGCTGACATTCTATGATCCTTTCTTTCTGATAACCAAAAACCTTATTTCTTCCAAGGGTGTTTTTTCTTAAACCAGGCACCACCCTCCAGATAAAGTTGCATTCCTATAGGGTGAGGGTGTAGTGAGTTACAATCAAGAAAGGAATTTATGTAACCCAAGGTTAACAGGATTAATCTTAAAGGTTAATGCTTATTTCTCCTATATGCTTAAAGGTTAGGACTTATTTCTCCTATATGTTAGTTATATTCATTATACGGGCAGGGAATATGGAGATTTAGCAGCAAACATCAGCCCAACAAATGAAAATCCTTTTACCAATGTTCCCCTTAAGATCTATTTAGTTTTAAGACAGTGATAAAGTTACATTTTTACATAACAAGGACACAGTGATTTATAGCAAAGCACAGTGGTCTATTACAAAAGAGAAAATCCATTAACTCAAAAAGTCTAGTATTGCTAACCTTAAAAACTACTATATTTCCTTTTCTATAGTCCAAATACATTGATTAATATATTCCCAGGTGCCTAAGGATATGGAAGCCTGGCTGCAATCATTGAGTCAAAAATGAGAAAAGCCCTATGCTAATTAAGACATTCAAAATACTCCAAACTCTTTGTGCTGTTTATGGTTGAGAGGGAGTAAACAATCATGTGGCAGGAGTATGGATAATCCTGTCACACAAGCTAGTCTGTCAGCAGAGAGGTTTGACCTGAGACATCCTTGTCCCACCCAGAGCAGGGAATTAGCAGCAATTATTGACACAACAAATGAAAAACTCTTCACCAATATAATTCCTAACCAACCCACTATACTGATAATTTCTAACTCCCCAAAAGAATTTGCCTTTAGTAAGTCTAAAACATCTCGTGCCTCTCAGGTTGGGAGGCTGTAAACAATCACATGTGGCCAACAAACCTATACAGGCGGGCTAGATAGCCTTCAGAGGAGTCCATAAGCCGAAACACTCTTGTCACACCCGGGAATTTTTATTGGCTTGGAGCTGCAAGTTAACTCCTTCTCCGAGAGAAATGGTTATGGGGGAGAACATAAAACAGACTCTGGTTTTGGGGTAGATGCTCAGGAACAGGGGGTTTCCTGAGGCTTGATCATGCCTTTGTGTATGCCAAGCCTCCTTCCTCATGACCTTTGCCATGGGCGGAGTTCCTCACGCTGGCCCCCAACAGTTCATAGTGATGCTTTCTAAGGCCCACTTGACTTCACATTCTAGGATGTCTTGGTGATTATCTTGGTTGTGAAGATCTTTTTTGTACAGCTCTTCTGTGTATTCTTGCCACCTCTTCATAATATCTTCTGCTTCTGTTAGATCCATACCATTTCTGTCCTTTATCGAGCCCATCTTTGCATGAAATGTTCCCTTGGTATCTGTAATTTTCTTGAAGAGATCTCTAGTCTTTCCCATTCTGTTGTTTTCCTCTATTTCTTTGCATTGATCGCTGAGGAAGACTTTCTTATCTCTCCTTGCTGTGCCAAAGATTTTGACTGTGTGGATCACAATAAACTGTGGAAAATTCTGAAAGAGATGGGAATACCAGACCACCTGACCTGCCTCTTGAGAAACTTGTATGCAGGTCAAGAAGCAAAAGTTAGACCTGGACATGGAACAACAGACTGGTTCCAAATAGGAAAAGGAGTATGTCAAGGCTGTATATTGTCACCCTGCTTATTTAACTTATATGCAGAGTACATCATGAGAAACGCTCGGCTGGAAGAAGCACAAGCTGGAATCAAGATTACTGGGAGAAATATCAATAACCTCAGATATGCAGATGACACCACCTTTATGGCAGAAAGTGAACAGGAACTAAAAAGCCTCTTGATAAAAGTGAAAGAGGAGAGTGAAAAAGTTGGCTTAAAGCTCAACATTCAGAAAACAAAGATCATGGCATCTGGTCCCATCACTTCATGGAAAATGAATGGGGAAACAGTGGAAACAGTGTCAGACTTTATTTTGGGAGGCTCCAAAATCACTGGAGATGGTGATTGCAGCCATGAAATTAAAAGACGCTTACTCCTTGGAAGGAAAGTTATGACCAGCCTAATAGCATATTGAAAAGCAGAGACATTACTTTGCCAACAAAGGTCCATCTAGTCATGGTTTTTCCAGTGGTCATATATGGATGTGAGAGTTGGACTGTGAAGAAAGCTGAGCACCGAAGAATTGATGCTTTTCAACTGTGGTGTTGGAGAAGACTCTTGAGAGTCCCTTGGACTGCAAGGAGATCCAACCAGTCCATTCTGAAGGAGATCAGCCCTGGGATTTCTTTGGAAGGAATGATGCTGAAGCTGAAACTCCAGTACTTTGGCCACCTCATATGAAGAGTTGACTCATTGGAAAAGACTCTGATGCTGGGAGGGACTGGGGGCAGGAGGAGAAGGGGATGACAGAGGATGAGATGGCTGGATGGCATCACCGACCTGATGGACGTGAGTCTGAGTGAACTCCAAGAGTTGGTGATAGGAAGGCCTGGCATGTTGCGATTCATGGGGTCGCAAAGAGTCGGACACGACTGAGCGACTGAACTGAACTCAAGTATAAGCACTTTGGTAAAGGGTACCAGGTCCCAAACCAGCTCACTATAGTTTAATTTAAATTAGTTCAGTTTTCCAATAGTATATTAGAAACAATATAGAAGGGAACAATGAAGAAGTTGAGTACAATATAAAAAAAAAAAATCTGATGTTTTAGTCCAATAGATGTTTGTGGACATCTATTTTCCAAACATTGTTGTCTTGGTAACTATACCTATGTTCCCTCCAGGGGATCACTCATTCTTGTCTCATGTGTTTCCAGTGGCATTTACTCCATCCAGAAAGACCTAATCCATACAGCATATTCTATTGTTCAGGCCTCTACGGTGGGTTTAAGGAAAACCATCAAAGCCATTAGAACAATGGAACAAAATGACAGGGAAAAATCTCATTGTTTTTGTTTGGCTTTGAACCTGGGCATTTCAAACAGTTCTCTCCGAAACTATTTGAGAATAAAACACACAGAAGAAATGTAGTGGAGAAACAGAGTAACCAGTTTCTTGTAATATAGTTTGAACTATGGGTTCAGCCAAGACCTGAGATTTTAGATAAATAAAGTCCATGATTCTGGAATGTTCACTTTTTTCTGCTGAGGTTAGTTTAAGCTGAGTTTCTTTTATTTGACAAGCAACATATTTTAAGAGATACACTAGATATAAAAACAGTGAAGCAATTTATACAGGAAAAAATCAGTATCAAGAGGGATTAATAAATAATTTTTTTCTTGAAAATCAAGAATATTGAGCTCAAACACATCTATCTTGGAGACAATTTATATGTGGGTCTTGTTTTTCTTAATTCAATTTGACAGTCTGTGTCTTTTAATGAGCATATTTAGATTACTTTCATTATGGTGATTATTAATACAGTTAGATTAATATCTACTCAATCTCTGTAACTATATATCAGGAAAAAGGATTTTAGTGTGAGGATTATTTTTATCTGGCTAGGAGTTAGACCATGTTTATTGGTTGCTGTGATTGTATTGTCAGAGCCTACAATTTCTTCTAATGTTTTTGTTTCTGATTCATCTGTTGTTTTTGAGCTGTTCTAGAGGTTCTTTGGACTTCTGTGGTGGCTCAGACAGTGACCTGGGTTCAATTCCTGGGTTGGGAGTATCTCCTGAAGAAGAAAATGGCAAACTATTCCAGTATTCTTGCCTGGAAAAATCCCACGGACAGAGGAGCCTAGATTATTTAAAAAGGTCTGAAGCTTACCGTCCTTTCAGCTTCAACCCCTTGTTATTACACCAGAGCCCTGCTGATATAACAGTAAGCTGTAGAAGGGGAAGAAGTGTTCAGTAGTCCTATGATTGGGTATCAGTCTTTAAATGAACCTGAACTGGGAATTTTTCTTTCCCAGGTTGGTTAATCTTTTGCTAAAAACCCCAGTTGGTTTAGTCTCTGGTAAAATACATTTCTTTGAAGGAAGAAGGGGGAGCTCTGTGTGTACTTCAAAAGGTTACTTTTTCCCTCCTTCTGTATAAAGTATAAAGGGATTTCTCCCTAATGTTTACAGTGGCAGAAATAGGCTTTCTGTAGGTAAAACTCACAAGAAGGTGTGTGGAGGGGCTAATACTTGAGCTCTGCAGAGTTTTTGACTCCCAATCTCATCTACGTTGCTGCTGCTGCTGCTAAGTCGCTTCAGTCATGTCCGACTCTGTGCGACCCCATAGATGGCAGCCCACTAGGCTCCCCCATCCCTGGGATTCTCCAGGCAAGAACACTGGAGTGGGTTGCCATTTCTTTCTCCAATGCATGAGAACGAAAAGTAAAAGTGAAATCGCTCAGTCATGCCCGTCTCTTAGCGACCCCATGGACTGCAGCCAACCAGGCTCCTCCATCCATGAGATTTTCCAGGCAAGAGTACTGGAGTGGGGGTGCCATTGCCTTCTCTGCATCTACACTGAGCCTGCAACAATTCACCAATTACTATCTAAAGTTGTTTTACCGATGTCTCCAGCTCTGATAACTCACCCTAGGTACTGGGACTACCCCTGGGTTTTACTCTTGGTAAGCAGTGATTCTGTTTTTATTTGTTCAGATTCTGGGCAATAGATTCTGAGAAATAGAATTCAATCTACTGAATCAATTCAGTTCAATCTAAAAATAGATTCAATCTATTTTCAATAGATTCATCATTTCTCTGATGCATCTATGAAGATCGGTCAATTTCAGTTTATCTGTTTTCTTACAGTCCTGAGTGATGACTTCTGAGCTGTTTACATGTTGGTCCAGAAAGTAGAAGTCCTCACCCACTCTCTTTCCAACTGTGCTGCTGCTGCTGCTAAGTCGCTTCAGTAGTGTCCGACTCTGTGCAACCCCATAAACGGCAGCCCATCAGGTTCCCCTGTCCCTGGGATTCTCCAGGCAAGAATACTGGAGTGGGTTGACATTTCCTTCTCCAACGCATGCATGCATGCTAAATCACTTCAGTCGTGTCCGACTCTGTGCAACCCCATAGACAGCAGCCCACCAGGCTCCTCTGTCCCTGGGATTCTCCAGGCAAGAATCCCGGAGTGGGTTGCTATTTCCTTCTCTAGGTTCCAACTGTGAGTTTTTCTTAATTATCTTCAGAAGCTTCCAAGGAGTCCTAGTCTTAAAAATCTTTATGGTGGAAGATTATGTTACTGAAAGAAGCTTTAATTTGTGTGAGCCTTAAGGGTAAATGTAGATTAATATTCACTGAACATTATTATGTGCCAGGCAGCTTGGGAGGTGTTTTCACATGGTTTCTTTTCTTTTTTTTTTTGGTGTATGTTTTGTGGTGCTCATATGAGGCTGCATAGAGCTTAACAGGTCGGAATCCAGATTTCCTGGATTTGAATCCTAGCTCCAGCAGTTACTGTTGAGTTGGCTCTTGGCAAGTTTCTCAGCCTCTCTGTGTCTCAGTTTCTCTACCTATGAAGGAAAATAGTTCCTGTTCTGAGAATTAAGTTAAATGATAGCATTATAATTGGTGACACAATGTGTCCTAATTCTTGCTTTGCTTTTGCCATTTAATCACTTTTGCCAGTTCAAAAATTTTCTTTATAAAGGTTTTTTAAATGTTTTGTCACTGAAAGCAGCCTAATACACTCCTTCTACTCATTGTGATCATTTAAATAACAACTAGTATGCTCTATTTCCTTTGAAAATTAAAAATAAAATGCAATGAGTGAAATTTTAGTTGCATATACAAGAAATTTACCAAGTTTTGTAAAAGCATATGTGGGAAATTTTTCTATATTGCTAGAGAAAGTCATTTTGATATCAGGTAATGGTATGGTGTCATGTATGGTTCCCTGCAGGAGCAAATGGGAACCTGCTCCAGTATTCTCGTCTGGAAAATTCCATGGACAGAGGACTCTGGCAGGTTACAGTCCATGGGGTTACAGAGAGTCAGATATGACTGAACACCCAGTGGTATGGTGATTGTACATTCATTATTCAGTTGAGTTTTATCAATTTAAGCAGAACACACATTTCTTTTAAAGCTGCAAAGTGGCATGCCAATGACTATTTAGTGTCATAGCACATATTCAATCAGGATATGTGCTATGTTGGCAAGCAGATATGCCATTGGACATTAAAGGAGTTGACTAAATCAGCAACCCAATCTTAGACTCTAGCTACAAGATCTTAAAAAACAATAAAGACAAGAGATGTTTATAGATTAGTTTATTTATATACTATTTTATAAAATATAAACATATATTTAATTTTAAAATTTTGATCCTCATATTATATAACATGGAATACATTGTTTCAATAATAAGAGCCTAAAGTGGTAAGGTTAATAATAAAGAAACCATTGTTAGTTTCAAAATTGAGCTATTATCAAAGAAGGAAGGATGTGGGACTGCACTATTGAAATCATCCTCAGTTAATGTTGTTGCCGTTGTTGCTGTGAAAGATCGAGAGGTTGTATGTGTTGGATTAGTGAGGTTATTATGTTTTAATATCTTAAAAATATATTTCAATATCCTATAAATATTGAAATTATTAATTTTTTATAGTGTGTGCTTCATATTTGTTTTCTCAATATACAGTCACAGCAGACAAGCTCAATTGTTTATCCACGTTTTACCAATGAGACAGAGGCTCATGGAGGTTAGATTTATACAACTAGTATAAATGACAGACCAGACACAGAATCAATATAGTATGACTTAAAATTTTTTGTTTTTCCACCACATCACAGTTCTAGATATCTGAAGTATCATATCATTTCATGGTTTATGTATTCTTTGAAATCATCAGTCCAGCCATCTCTCTGATAGACAGTTTAGGATCTCTCAACCAGGAGTCTTTTTAATCCAACTATTGCTAAAGTAACACCAACATCAGGAAGTGAACATCTCTGCAGAAATAACACTCATAAAGGAAGATAAAGAGCACAATATCTATAAGGCTTATTTTGTTTTCTTCTAAAACTAACTGACCCAGACCAGTTTAAATTGGTATCTATTGTATCCTTAGCATTTATTCAAACCATGTGAATTCATTACTTTCCCTGTAGCTCAGACAATAAGACTCTGTCTGCAGTGCAGGAGACCTGGATTCAATTCCTGAGTCAGGAAGATCCCCCTGAGAAGGGAATGGCACCCCACTCCAGTATTCTTGTCTGGAGAATTCCATGGGTAGAGAAGCCTGGCAGGCTACCTTCCATGGTGTCGCAAAGAGTTGGACACTACTGAGTGAATAACACTATCCTGCTATCTAAGCCGTGTCTAAAGGGAGTGAATGGCATTGAGTGTGTTTTCCACTAGGACATATAAGTTTACTTCTGATAGAAAAGTCTCATAGCAGATAATGTTCTTTGGTTTTTCTTCTGAAGGCAAGGAAAAAAGAATGGTTAAAATGAAACAAATCTGGAATTCTAGTTAGAAGAAGGATTTTTTTTTCTCCTTGTCAAACTATATTAAAGAGTTTATAACTTCAGAAATACTTATGTTAGCAAAAAAGAACTCATCATAAGGCAAAATGCTAGAAAACCAACAGAGAGGTAAATACTAATATGTGAAATAATAAGATAAAATAATTCCTTTGTTTTATTAGCATACTCAGCAATCTTGTTTCCTCTTTCATGAAGCTTTTAAAATCACACTTCCTCCACGAAGTGTTCCCTAAGCTCATAGGATGGTCAGCATGTCCTATTTAGCTGTCAAATTATAATAGTTTCTTATTTGTTGTATTTCAAGATCCTCTCTCTTAACAACCATAAAATATAAATATAGTTATATTTGTTTATTTACTCATTCATTATTCAACTGGTTCCTATTCATTTTGAGTCTGTCATTATTGTTTATTACATATTTTAATATACACACACAGAATGAGGGAGCAAGAAAAAGAATAATGGAGAGAGAAAAATAAAAGGATTTTTTGAGATTATTTTAAGGAATTGGCTCAGATTATTGTGGAGGCTGATACATGCAAAATCTTTAGGACAGCACAGCAAACTGGAGACCCAAAAGAGTTGCAGTTCCGGTCCATAGGCATTTGGCTGGTAGGATTCCCCTATTTGGGGGAAAGTCAGTGTTTTTTACTTAAGGACTTCAACTGAATGAATAAGGCCCACATTATGAAAGATAATTTGCTATACTCACTCTACTAATTTAAATGTTAATCCCATCAGACATAAAAAATGAAGAAATCTCACCACTTTTGACAACATGGATGGACCTTGAATACATTATGCTAAGTGAAATGTCAGACAGAGAAAGACAAATCTCACTAGTATTTGTAATTCAAAAAAATAATAAAAACAAACAGACTCATAGAAAAAGAGATCAAACTTGAGGTTACCAGAGGTAAAGAGAGGGTAGGGGAGGGGAAATTGGAGGAAGATGGTCAAAAGGTACACAGTTCCATCTATAAGACAAACGAAAGATTTAAAATATAATATGATGATTATCGTTAACACTGTTGTAGACAAGATGTTGAGAGCAAACCCTAAGTATTCACACCCCCCAAATAGTTTCCTTTTCTTTTATAGTATCTGTGAGATGGTGGATAATAACTGAATCTATTGTAGCAATTCGTTTAGTTTAGTTCAGTTCAGTTGCTCAGTCGTGTCCAACTCTTTGCGACCCCATGAATCACAGCACGCCAGGCCCCCTTGTCGATCACCAACTCCTGAAGTTCACTCAGACTCATGTCCATCGAGTCAGTGATGCCATCCAGCCATCTCATCCTCTGTCGTCCCCTTCTCCTCCTGCCCCCAATCCCTCCCAGCATCAGAGCTTTTTCCAATGAGTCAACTCTTTGCATGAGGTGGCCAAAGTACTGGAGTTTCAGCTTTAGCATCATTCCTTCCAAAGAAATCCCAGGGCTGATCTCCTTTATTTCACAATAAAAGTAAAATTAGATCATCATGCTGTGTGTCTTAAAATTTATACCATGATATATGTCAATTATTTCTCAAAGAAACTGAAAACAATGTTAATCTCATCCAAAAATCTTCAAATAAATATTTAGAATACTGTTTTACAAATTAATCTGAGAGTTGTGGTCTAGTCAAGTTGTCAGGTAGAAGTGAATAAAAAAAAACTGGACACCACATATATATGTATATGATTTCCTTTAGAGGGACTGGTTGGATATCCTTGCAGTCCCCGAGACTCTCAAGAGTCTTCTCCAATACCACAGTTCAAAAGCATCAGTTCTTCGGTTCTCAGCTTTCTTTATACTCCAAATATCACATACATACATGACTACTGGAAAAACCATAGCTTTGACTAGATGAACCTTTGTTGGCAAAGTAATGTCTCTGCTTTTTAATATGTTGTCTAGGTTGGTCATAGCTTTTCTTCAAAAAAGCAAGTGTCTTTTAATTTCATGACTGCAGTCACCATCTGCAGTGATTTTGGAGCCCCAAAGATAAGTCTCTCACTGTTTATTGTTTCCCCATGTATTTGCCATGAAGTGATTGGGACCAGATTCCATGATATTAGTTTTATGAATGTTGAGCTTTAAGCCAACTTTTTCACTCTCCTCTTTTAATCAAGAGGCCTTTTATTTCTTCACTTTCACCATAAAGGTGGTGTCCTCTGCATATTTGAGTTTATTGATACTACTCTCGACAATCTTGATTCCAGCCTATGCTTCATCCAGCCTGACATTTCTCATGATGTACTCTGCATTTAAGTTAAATAAGCAAGGTGACAGTATACAGCCTTAACATACTCCATTCCTTATTTGGAACCAGTGTGCTGTTCCATGTCCAGTTCTAACTGTGGCTTCTTGACCTGCATACAGATTTCTCAAGAGGTAGGTCAGGTGGTTTGTTATTTCATCTCTTGAAGAATATTCCACAGTTTGTTGTGATCCACACAGTCAAAATCTTTGGGGTAGTCAGTAAAGCAGAAGTAGATGTTTTTCTGGAAGTCTCTTGCTTTTTTCAATGATCCAACGGATGTTGGCAATTTGATCTCTGGTTCCTCTGCTTTTTTAAATCCAACTTGAACAGCTGGATGTTCACATTTCACATACTGTTGAATCCTGCCTTGGAGAATTTTGAGCATTACTTTGCTAGTGTGTGAGATGAGTGCAATTGTGCGGTAGTTTGAACATTCTTTGGCATTTCTTTTCTTTGGGGTTGGAATGAAAACTGACCTTTTCCAGTCCTGTGACCACTGCTGAGTTTTCCAAATTTGCTGTCATATTGAGTGCAGTACTTTCACAGCATCAACTTTTAGGATTTGAAATAGCTCAACTGTAACTCCATCACCTCCACTTTCTTTGTTCATAGTGATGCTTCCGAAGGCCCACTTAACTTCATATTTCAGGATGTTTGGCTCTAGGTGAGTGATCACACCATCGTGGTTATCTGGGTCATGAAGATCCTTTGTATATAGTTCTTCTGTGTACTCTTGCCACCTCTTCTTAATATCTTCTGCTTCCGTTATGTCCATACCATTTCTGTCCTTTATTGTGTCCATCTTTGCATGAGATGTTCCCTTGGTATCGCTATTTTTTTTTTTTGGAAGAGATCTCTAGTCTTTCCCATTTTATTGTTTTTCTCTAATTCTTTGCATTGATCACTGTGGAAGGCTTTTTTATCTCTCCTTGCTATTCTTTGGAACTCTGCATTCAAATGGGTATATCTTTTCTTTTCTCCTTTGCCTTTTGCTTCTCTTTTCACAGCTATTTGTAAGGCCTCCTCAGACAACCATTTTGCATTTTTGCATTTCTTTTTCTTGGGGCTGGTCTTGATTACTGCCTCCTATACAATGTCATGAACCTCTGTCAATAGTTCTTCAGGCACTCTGTGAATCAGATCTAATCCCTTGAATCTATTTCTCACTTTCATGTATAATTGTAACAGATGTGATCTAGATCATACCTGAATGGTCTAGAGGATTTCCCTACTTTCTTCAATTTAAGTCTGAATTTGGCAATAAGGAGTTTATGATCAGAGCCACAGTTGGCTCCTGGTCTTGTTTTTGCCGACTGTATAGAGCTTCTCGATCTTTTCTGCAAAGAACATAGTCAATCTGATTTTGCTATTGATCACCTGGTAATGTCCATGTGTAGGGTCTTCTCTTGTGTTGTTGGAAGAGTGTGCTTGCTATGACCAGTGAGTTCTCTTGGCAAAATTCTGTTAGCTTTTGATCTCCTTTGTATTGTACTCCAAGGCCAAACTTGCATGTTACTCCAGGTATCTCTTGAATTCCTACTTTTGTGTTCCAGTTCCATATAATGAAAAGGACGCCTTTTAGGGGTATTTGTTCTAGAAGGTCTTGTAGGTCTTCATAGAACCGTTCAACTTCAGCTTCTTTGGCATTATTGGTCGGGGCATAGAGTTGGGTTACTGTGATATTGAATGGTTTGCCTTGGAAACGAACAGACATCATTCTGTCATTTTTGAGATTGCATCCATGTACTGCATTTTGGACTCTTTTTTGGACAATAATGGCTACCCCATTTCTTTTGAGTATTTGTGTATTTTGTGTATTTGTGTGTAATTATATATATGTGCATATATATATATGAAATTAAAAATTTAAAAATAATTTCTGGAATAAAAGCTAGATTAGTTATTCTTGAAATAAGAAATGATGACTTTTGAGACACTTACCCAGATGCTGCACACAAATAACAGTTATGAGAGGATAGTTTGAAGACATTGAGGATATACTGTGAGATATATCATCAAAAAACAAACCTACCTTGCTGAGCTTCACTGAGATAACTTTTTAAAAGATCCACATCAACCAAATGTAATAGGGGGAGTAAAATTTTTAAGCATATTATCTTGATTTATTTACCTACTTACAGAGGATGAGATGGTTGGATGGCATCACCAATGAAATAGACATGAACTTGGGCAAACTCTGGGAGATGGTGAAGGACAGGGACACCTGGCATGCTGCAGTCCATTGGGTGGTGAAGACTTGGACATGACTTGGCGACTGAACAACAAAATGTGTTATATAAGAATTAATTAATTAAGAAGTAAGAACAATAAGATGAAAAATAGATGGATTTCTTCTGACCCAAATTAAGGATTTTGGTTTAACATAAACACTGTGGATGGAGATAATGGGTAACCAAAAGCTGAAAGAGACACTGTCACTATATTAAACAAGAACTGAGTTAATAGAATAAAGAAGGAGATCTTGAAAAATCAATAAATGAAGGACAAGAAATCCAAGAAAAAAATTGAGCAAAGATACAAGCATAATTCCCAGAAAGGAAAACACAAATGACTAGCAAGTATATTAATGAATATTTAAACTCATAAATAATTAGAAAAATGAAAATGCTTAAAAAGGCAATATCTGTTTACAGTCATTGGGTTAGCAAGAATTAAATAGTTATGTAGTGTCAGTTTTGCAAAACTGAATTCTTCTTGCAGAGTTTGTGGGAGTTTATACACTGCTTTGGCCATTCTAGTGTGTAATGCTTCAGTACATTGTCAGATTATTTGTATTTATGCTGTGTATACATTTATTTTATAACTAGCTGTATATATCACAAACAGGGCCATAGAAAGCCAAATATAATGAAGTGGTGAGTTGAAAGTGATCTTCATGCTACCAGAGCAGATTGTATAAATAAAATATAGTGAATGTGTGCTATGGATCTCTAAACAAATTAGAAACAGCAAGCTAGGTATAAACTCAGCAGTACCAATAACTTTTAAGAACACAGTGCTTAATGAATAGAGTAAGAAACAGAATGTGGTCTTAACACAATAAAATTTATGTGCATTTAAAATATTCTCACAGAAAATCCTGGCATACTTTTAAATGGATGTATAAAGCTCAAGAACACACATTCAGTACAGTAGAGTATTTGCTTTTGGAGGAATCAATTAAGAACAAAGAATGGGTTTTTTTAAAAAAATAAATAAAATGAGAGGTGCCTTACACAGAACAGTAATATAGTTTTCCAGATAGTATAAGTATTTTTCTGTATATCTGAGAGAATAATAATAATGAAAATAGCAGGATAATAATAATAGTGTCAGTTACTGTATTTTTATCAGTAGAGAAATAAATGCTATCAATTGGAAACTGTACCTAGTTTAAGAATTGTTAATAGTTAAAGTGTGTATGAACAAAGCAAGGATGTCCACTGTCTCCTCTACTATTTAACATTGTTTTGAATTTATTAGCCAATATAATCACATAAGAGAAGTCAATTAGAAAAATAAAATTTGAAAGGTAGTAAGACTGTTTTCAGATGATCTGATTATAAAACTAGAAAACAAAAGGGGAACAATGATAAACTTAACACAAGTTAAAACTATTCATTGTCTTAGCAGAATATAAAATTAATCTGAAAATAAGTAGCCCGTGACTTCTGGTTGCTGATCTGTCATCTCAAATCTTGGATTTGATTAAAATATAGAATTTCTCCTCTGTGAAAAACACTTAAGGAAATGAAAGTTCAAGCTCAGACTGAGAAAAAATACTTGAAAACATAAATAATAAAGGACTTGGGTCCAAAATAAAGAACTTTTAAAACTAAACAATAAAAAACAAATAATTCACAATTTAAAATGAATAAAAGATCTGAATAGACATCTCACTAGAGAAGATACATGGATGATGAATATGTGTATGAAAAAGCACCTCATCATTGCAAATTAAAACAACAGTAAGCTACCACGGTACTCCTATGATGGTGGTGGTGGTTTTGTTGCTAATTCATGTCTCATTCTTACAACCCCATAGACTGTAGCCTACCAGGCTCCTCTGTCCATGGCATTTCCCAGGCAAGACTACTAGAATGGGTTGCCATTTCCCTCTCCAGGGGATCTTCCTGAACCAGGAATTGAACCTGGATCTCCTGCACTGTAGAAGGATTCTTTACTGACTGAAGCACCAGGGCAGCCCAGCACTCATATGAGAACATCTAAAATCACCCAAAATAACAATAACTGTTGTTGGTGAGGATGTAGAGCATTCGCTGCTACTGAGAGTGTAAAAATACTACAGACAGGTTGGAAGACAGTTTGATAGATTACCAAAAGATCTAGCAGTCTCCTCTAAGTGTTACCCAGCTGATTTGAAATTTATGTCCACATAAAAATCCGCATAAGAATGCTTATAACATCTTTATTCATACAGACCCCAAACTGAAAACAACCAAGATTTTCTTCAACTAGTGAATGAATAAAACAAATTGTGGTATAGTCATATAGTAGAGTATTATTTAGTGCTGATCCTATAAGGACCACCACATTTTTGAATCATGCTATCCTGTGTTTGAAGAGGCTTCAAGTGTTTTTACTATTCTCTTCATAGCCAAAATTTAATTAGTCATAACCAACCAGACTAGGATTTCAGCTAGTATGAGGATAGCAGAAACTTAACTGAAGCAAAAGCAGTTAGTGAGACAGGATTTCCTCTCTAATCACATCCAAGCCAGCTTCACAGTGGCTCTGCAATAAAGAATCTGCCTGCAGTTCAGGAGAAACAAGAGACACGAGAGACATGGGTTCAATACCTGGATCAGGAAGATCCCCTGCAGGAGGGCATGGCAACCCACTGCAGTATTCCTGCCTGGAAATTACATGGATAGATGAGCCTGATGAGCTACAGGCCATAAGATCACAAAGAGCTGGACATGACTGAAGCACTTAGCAGGCATGTATGGTACTAATTCACAAATTTTTGTACCATATGTTGTAAAACTAGTTTACATTTATATAGTAATAGATATGCATATTTTACTAGGCCATTATGCTTATTTATATTATATTAATACTGTTAGATATCCTTTTTTAACCCATTATAAGATTTGTTACATATTTATATAATTGACATATGTTACTTATGGTTTAAAACTTCATTAAATAATCTTTCTGACAAGTAGAGTACAGTTTGTTGTTGTTTAGGCACTAAGTCCTGTCCAACTCTTATTGACCTATGGACTGTAGCCTGCAATGCTCCTCTGTCCATAGGATTTCTCAGGCAAGAATACTAGAATGGGTTGCCATGCCCTCCTCCAGGGGATTTTCCTGACCCAGGGATTTAACCCTTGTCTTCTGTATATTCTGCCTTGGGAGGCAAATTCTAGAGATCCCTTCAAGAAAATTAGAGATACCAAGGGAACATGGCATGCAAAGATTGGCACAATAAAGGACAGAAATGGTATGGACCTAACAGAAGCAGAAGATATTAAGAAATGGTGGCAAGAATACACAGAAGAACTGACCAAAAAATATCTTCATTACCCAGATGATCACAATGGTGTGATCACTCACCTAGAGCCAGAAATCCTGGAATGTGAAGTCAAGTGGGCCTTAGGAAGCATCACTACAAACAAAGCTAGTGTAGATGATGGAATTCCAGCTGAGCTATTTCAGATCCTAAAATGATGCTGTGAAAGTGCTGCAATCAATATGTCAGCAAATTTGGAAAACTCAGCAGTGGCCACAGGACTGGGAAAGGTCAGTTTTCATCCCAATCCCAAAGAAAGGCAATGTCAAAGAATGCCCAAAGTACTGCACAATTGCTCTCATCTCATGCTAGCAAAGTAATGTTCAAAATTCTCCAAGCCAGGCTTCAACAATACATGAACCGTAAACTTCCAGATGTTCAAGCTGGTTTTAGAAAAGTCAGAAGAACCAGAGATCAAATTGCCAACATCTGCTGGATCATGGAAAAAGCAAGAGAGTTCCAGAAAAACATCTATTTCTGCTTTATTGACTATGCCAAAGCTTTTGACTGCATGGATCACAACAAACTGTGGAAAATTCTAAAAGAGATGGGAGTATCTGACCACCTGACCTGCCTCTTGAGAAATCTGTATGCAGGTCAAGAAACCACAGTTAGAACTGGACATGGAACAACAGACTGGTTCCAAATAGGAAAAGGAGTAGGTCAAGGCTGTATATTGTCACCCTGCTTATTTAACTTATATGCAAATTTCATCATGAGAAATGCTGGGCTGGAAGAAGCACAAGCTGGAATCCAGATTGCCGGGAGAAATATCCATAACCTTAGATATGCAGATAACACCACCCTTATGGCAAAAAGTGAAGAGGAACTAAAGAGCCTCCTGATGAAAGTGAAAGAGGAGAGTGAAGAAGTTGGTTAAAGCTCAACATTCAGAAAACTAAGATCATGGCATTCCGTCCCATCACTTCATGGCAAATAGATGGAGAAACAGTGGAAACAGTGGCTGACTTTATCTTTTTGGGCTCCAAAATCACTGCAGATGGTGATTGCAGTTATGAATTTAAAAGACGCTTGCTCTTTGCAAAAAAAGCTATGATCAATCTAGACAGCATATTAAAAAGCAAAGATATTACTTTGCCAACAAAGGTCCATCTAGTCAAGGCTATGGTTTTTCCAGTAGTCATGTATCAATGTGAGATTTGGACTATAAAAAAGCTGAAAGCTGAAGAATTGATGCTTTTGAACTGTGGTATTGGAGAAGACTCTTGAGAGTCCCTTGGACTTCAAGGAGATCCCACCAGTCCATCCTAAAGGAAATTAGTCCTGGGTGTTCATTGGAAGGACTGATGTTGACGCTGAAACTCCACTACTTTGGCCACCTCATGTGAAGAGCTGACTCATTGGAAAAGACCCTGAATCTCAGAAAGATTGAAGGCAGGAGGAGAACGGGACAACAGAGGATGAGATGGTTGGACGGCATCACCAACTAAATGGACATGAGTTTGGGTAAACTCCGGGAGTTGGTGATGAACAGGGAAGGCTGGCCTGCTGCAGTCCATGGGGTCACAAAGAATCGGACGTGACTGAGTGACCGTTCTGAACTGAACTGGGCAACCAGGAAAGCCCAGGAACAATAAATTGTGCAAAAATTAAACACTGAGAACAAATCTACTTTGAGTATTTTACTGACATATTTATGTGTAGCCCAATGGATAATTATATTTTTTAGTTCTTTGAAGAAATAAAAGTAATTCAAGCTCCCGTAGCAACACAGAAGAATCAGATGGAAATTCACTAAATATAACAAATAAAGAAAAATATTTATATTCAGTATCAAGAAAAAACTTAAGGATTTACAGTTCTCAGAAATGTTTTATTTAATATTCATATCTGAAAGTGGTTTTCCATTCATTGATTCTCCTTATGCTACATTATTGGTTCTTTATAAACTACTTCTAAAATCAGTCTAATAACAGTGATTTAAAAACTAGAAGAGTTTAGCTTCTCTGCATAAACATGTTGATGTTTTCATTAGCAATAAAAATCTAAATTTTGTTTAATAACATAAAAATTTACTTTTAATATTTTAAATCCTTAACACTTTATATTATGGGGGAAAAAAAAAAAACAACAACAATTCTCCTTTGTTATTAGTGGAACATATAAACTAACCTTTTGGCATATGTTTTTCCCTAGCTATATGTACATGCTTTGAGGGAATTTCCTTTTACAGAATCTATTTTACTTAAGTAGAAAAAAAGATGTTCTTTTAAACTTTCAGGGTATTTATTTTTAATTTATACTATTAGTGATTTAATGGTCATTAACAGTACAATTTAATATCCCCCAAACATATATCTGTATTGATAAAAAAAGGCATAGCAATGTAGATTGAATTATTCAGCTTTGTATCATCTAGGGACTTTTTTTTTTTTGGAGAAGAATTTTCAACCTGTCTCATACTACTCTGTATACAGAGAAACATCACTGTGATGGAATGTACCTGTGCTATGCTGGGGTTCATCTTCCATTCATGAGTATTCCAAAGGCACCCAAAGTGCTTGCTAACTCCCAGTCTCCAAATTCTATTGGTGATTGCATAAAAATATTCAGTTGGATGGTAAAGTGCCAAATCCTTATAAGCTAAATGGTTATAGAGTAAAAATTTGATATATGCCCAAGGAAGAATGATGGCACTCTTCTTCCTGCCAAGTGAAAGTAAAAGCTTATGGTATTTTATGCATGTCTGAATGAAGAAAAAATCACTTACTAGGATAGCAGCTATATCCCAATTGCCACAGGCTGCATTGATTTGACTACTGCAAATTATGACATTATTTTTTATATGCTCTAAGAAGATCCCTGAGGTTGAACATTAGCCATAAAATAAGAATTTAGGATGCAAGGGTATTTATTTTGTAATTTCCATCCATACTGATTGGCTAATAATGTCCCCTCGGCTAATATTCTCCACACCATTCTGCCTGACTCAGCATGCTCCGGCAGAGAGTAAAAGTCCTTGGGCAGATGATGTGGTCATAATAAAAAGCCTTCAGTGTGTACAAGAAAAATGGAAGTTTAGATACATGGACAGGACACTCACATCATCTGCTAAAAATTGAAAAATAAAATACACTATTCCCTCTATTTGTTTTTGTTGTTCAGTCGCTAAGTCATGTCTGATTCTTTGCAACCCCATGGACTGTAGCACACCAGCCTTCCCTGTCCTTCACTTTCTGAGGAGGGAGTGTTTTTGCTATACACAGTTTTTTCAGATTCATGTCCATCAAGTTGGTGATGCTATCTAATCATCTTATCCTCTGCTGCCCCCTTCTCTTTTTGCCTTCAAATTTTCCCATAATTGGGGTCTTTTCCAATGAGTCGGCTCTTTGCATCAGGTGGCCAAAATATTGGAGCTTCAGCTTCAGCATCAGTTCTTCCAATGAATATTCAGGGTTGATTTCCTTTAGGATAGATTGGTTTGGTCTCCTTGCTGTCCAAGAGACTCTCAAGAGTCTTCTCTAGGACCACAGTTCATAAGCATCAGTTCTTCAGTGTTCAGCCTTCTTTATTGTCCAGCTCTCACATCCAATACATAACTAGTGAGAAAACCACAACTTTGACTAGATGGACCTTTGTGGACAAAGCATAGCCTCTGCTTTTTAATACACGGTCTAGGTTGGTCATAGCTTTTCTTTGAAGGAGCAAATCTTTTAATTTTATGGCTGCTGTCATAAAATTGGCAGTGATTTTGGAGCCTAAGAAAATAAATTCTGTCACTGCTTCCACATTTTCCCCTTCTACTTTCCATGAAGTGATGGGATTGGATACTATGATCTTAGTTTTTTGAATGTTGCAATTTTAAGCAAACTTTCTCACTCTCCTCTTTCACCCACATCTAGAGGATCCTTAGTTCCTCTTTGCTTTCTGCTGTTAGAGTTGTATCATCTGCATATCTGATGTTTTTGATATTTCTTCTGGCACTCTTTATTTCAGCTTGTGATTCATCCATCCACCCTGGCATTTTGCATGATGTACTCTGCATATAAATTAAATAAGCAAGGTGATAGTATACAGCCTTGACATTCTCCTTTCCAAATTTTGAACCAATCTGTTCAATGTGTGATCCTGTTTTTTCCTGACTTGCATACAGGCTTCTCAGGAGGCAGATAAGGTGGTCTGATATTCCCATCTCTTGAACAGTTTTCCACAGTTTGTTGTGATCCACACAGTCAAAGGCTTTAGCATAGTCAATGAAGCAGAAGTAGATGTTTTTCTGTAATTCCCTTTTTTTTTTCTATAATCCAACAGATGTCAGCAAATTGTTCTCTGGTTCCTCTGCCTTTTTCTAAATATAGCACATACATCTGGAAATTCTCTGTTCATGTACCACTGAAGCCTAACTTGAAGGTTTTTGGGCATTACTTTGCTAGTGTGTGAAATGAATGCAATTGTGCAGTAGTTTGAACATTCTTTGGTGTTGTCCTTCTTTAGGATTGGAATGAAAACTGACCTTTCTCAGTCCTGTGGCAGTTGGTGAGTTTGTCAAATTTGCTGGCATATTGAGTGCAGCATTTTAACAGGATCATCTTTTAGGATTTGAAATAGCTCAGCTGAAATTATGTCCCCTTCACTAGCTTTGTTCATAGTAATGCTTCCTAAGACCCACTTGGCTTCACATTCCATGATGTCTGACTCTAGGTGAGTGATCACACCATCATGGTTATCTAGGTCATTAAGATCTTTTTTGCATACTTCTTCTAGATTTTCTTGCCACTTCTTAATCTCTTCTGCTTCTGTTAGGTCTTTACTGTTTCTATCCTTAATTGTGCCCATCCTTGTATGAAATCTTCCCTTGATACCTCCAGTTTCCTTGAAGAGATCTCAGTTTTTCTTGACACAACTTTGGTAGCCTTTGCCCTACTTCATTTTGTACTCCAAGGCCAAACTTTCCTGTTACCCCAGGTATCTCTTGACTTACTTTTGTATTTCATTCTCCTACAATGAAAAGGACTTCTTTTTTTGGCATTAGTTCTAGAAGTTCTTGTGGGTCTTCATAGAACTGGTCAATATCAGCTTCTTTGACGTCAGGTGTTGGGGAATAGACTTGGAGTACTGTGATATTGAAGGTTTGCCTTGAAAGCAGATCGTTCTGTCATTTTTGAGACTGCATCCAAGTACTGCATTTTGGACTCTTTTGTTGACTATAAGGGTTGCTTTCCTAGTTCTAAGGGATTCTTGACCATAGTAGTAGATATAATTTTCATCTGAATTAAATTTGCCCATTCCTGTACATTTTAGTTCACTGATTCCTGATGTCAGTGTTCATTCTTACCATCTGCTGCTTGACCACGTCCAATTTACCATGATTCATGGACCTAACATTCCTGGTTCCTATGCAGTTCCTATGTTTGTTGCAGCATCGGACTTTACTTTCACCACCAGACAGACACATCCACAACTGAGCGTTGATTTCACTTTGGCCCAGCTGCTTCATTCTTTGAGGGGCTACTAGTAATTGCCTTCTGGTCTTCCCCAGTAGTATATTGGACACCTTCCAACATGGGAGGCTCATCGTCTGGTGTCATATCATTTTGTCTTTTCATACTGTTCATGGAGTTCTCAAGGAAATGATACTGGAGTGGTTTTCCATTCCCGCCTTCAGTGGACCACGTTCTGTCAGAACTCTCCACTTTGACCCATCCATCTTTGGTGACCCTGCATAGCATGGCTCCTAGCTTCATTTAGTTGCACAAGCCCCTTCGCTATGACAAGGCTGCAATCCATGAATGGGGCTATTCCCTCTAGCTACTGCCCTATTTCTCTCCTTCTTAAAGCAAAATTCCTTTGAATAAGTCTTTAATAATTTTATTTGTAATTTATTTCATCGTTTGTGTGTTCAATCTGACAATTATTTTCTCAGACCCACCACATCACTGAAACCATTCAATATGGCTGTAGCTTCTTCTAGTTTGACATGTTCTTGGTACTCAGGGGTATTTAGCATGTGGAGGTTAAATTCTAACTTGTGCTTTACTCACCAGACCATGCCTCTTTTGTGGATTTTTATCCACCCAGCAAAAATAACATTTTTTTCCTAGTTTGTACCAAAGGATAGGATATGTGACTTGTTTCTCAGTGTCACCAATGATTATTCATCTAGTTAACTTCTGTGACTGATTGTGAGTAATTATTTCGGTCCACAAGCAACGCTCATCAGATTTGGAACACCTTCTCCTACTCTGCTTCTAGTTCGGCACATCCTCCAATGTGACCGTTGTCCATTTTTGCTAATTTCCTTACGTTTCAGATCTCAAAACATTTGAGGGTCCAAACACTTACACTTTGGGAACTTAAAAATTTTTTTTATCGACATACCATTCTCTAGATGTATCATTCATTCTCCTACTTGATGTGTTTTAAATATAGAGCACTGACTGCTGTTTTGTACTCCAGATTCAACTTGAATTTAAAATACTTGATTGAATAACATATTCTAATCAGAAATTTGGCTCTCATTTCCACTTTTTTTTGGTCATTTCATTAAATTGCTATTCTATCTTTCCTTGGTCAGGCAAGGGATCTTAGAGTCATCTTTGTCCTTTTTTTTTTTTTTTCTGTTTTTACCAATCTCCATAGCCAATCCAGGCAAATCCTGTTACTTCCGCCTTCAAAATCAATTCTAAATATATGGCTGAAAGTTAAGATGACTGATGAGAGTGTATATAGATAGCAGAAAAAATATAATGATGATATTTATTGAGCCTTACTATGTGCCAGGCACTTTCACAATACATCAAACCCACTTTATTGCTAGATATACATAATGCTACTTATCTGCATCAAGATTGTTGTCTCATGCTATAAAGAGAAACTCAGTACCCTAAGTTTCTCTATAGAGGATGCTGTACCTCTCGAGTGCATACCAAATTTTTACTCTACTCTGGTACTCTTGACATAAAAGGTTTATTCAGTGCACCCACTAAAATGAGAATAATTCCCTCTAACTACATTTGCTTAACATTAGACCCAAAGGAGTGTTTTCTTATGCCTCTGACAGAATTTTTAGGGAAGGCAGCTTCTTATATTTCTATTTTCAGCTCCTCTGCTCAAAAATCAGATATACAGCCATGGATCTTAGTCACTAGTGATGCTTTTGAACTGTGGTGTTGGAGAAGACTCTTGAGAGTCCCTTGAACTGCAAGGAGATCCAACCAGTCCATTCTGAAGGAGATTAGCCCTGGGATTTCTTTGGAAGGAATGATGCTGAAGCTGAAACTCCAGTACTTTGGCCACCTCATGCAAAGAGTTGACTCATTGGAAAAGACTTTGATGCTGGGAGGGATTGGGGGCAGGAGAAGAAGGGGACGACCCAGGATGAGATGGCTGGGTGGCATCACTGACTGGATGAATGCGAGTCTGAGTGAACTCCGGGAGTTGGTGATGGACAGGGAGGCTTGGCGTGCTGCGATTCATGGGGTCGCAAAGAGTCGGACACGACTGAGTGACTGAACTGAACTGAACTGATTCAATAAGAGTCACCATGTTGCACTTAAACTTTCCTACTTTCATTCATCCAGGGTTGCATCTTTCCAAGGAAATTACCAAACTTTAGCTAGAAAGACCTGTGGTAGAATTCCATATTTACCTGAACTAATGATTACAGCAGTGCTTATTGAGAGCTAGCTTTTCAACAGGTAGAAATTTGCACCATTTGAATTTATATTGAGATCTTTTATTCTGACCTAAGCACCTGAATTGTCAACTGTACTAGAAAAGGATTCTCTGGCCTAATTCTGAATTTAAACGTAGAATTTGCTTTTTCCCACATCTCTTATGTGTTCTCTTTTGGTTCTTAATTTTCGTGCTGATCACTTGTTATTCCCCTCATGATGCTTGATTTTTTTCCCCCTCAGATGTTAGGTAAGAGGCATGGATATTATCTGTGTCTCAGCTTGAAGTTTAGTATTAGTGGTTTTCTTTGCAAGTGTGCCCTTTGATATTGACATGCCACTGCAGGGGTGACATTAATGATAAACCCCAATTTATTACTATTTTAAGTCATTTTATTCATTTACTACAGTCTGAAGAGCTAAAAGGCACTTTTACAAAATGACAACTAGTAATTTATCTTCACTGCAACCCTTAAAGAGACACATCAATATCAAAGTTCCAGGGCTGGTTGTGAGAGTTAGCTGTCTCACACACTACAGAGGAGCCTCCAGGGACACTTTGGCAGTTTGCTGGTTAGCAAACAATGAAAAAGATTTACCTGAAGAGAGGAGAAGTTTGGCAGGGAGAAGTTAGGATGTGAAGTAATTTATTTGGTACAAAATATGAATAGCAAATTTAGTAAGTGTTACCATAATGTATATAAAGGTGGCTTTTAATGGTATTTCACAATTTTTAAACTCATGTTTTTACTGGTAAAATAAACAACCAATATTGTTTTGTTTATGTCACAGTAATTTTTATATCTTATTTCCTTGATAATTTGCTTATCTTTTCCTAACAATCTAAAACATGAATAATGTAAGGAAGGAAGAATATTATAAATGTCTTGAATCTTAATTTTTAATACTAGGTCTATTTTTTTAATAAACAATTGCTTGCTTAGTTATATATTGGTTAGGTACCAAATTAATTATAATTTTCACTAACTATATTTCCCTCCATATTTTAGCCTTATTAATGGGTCAGAAAATTGAGGCTGCATATGATTCATAAATGCTGGAGGACGATATTTGCATTAAGAATTTCCTTTACTTTCAAAATTTTAAACTTGACTGTCTTTATTAGGAAAAGGGTTGTAAATTTCTATTTATTTTAATGTTTATTGAATAATAAATAATATTTGCTTATTATCTAAAAAAGTGATAAATTTTATACCAGAGCTGAGAATTGCAAGCCTTCAAAGATGTTTTAGTTTTATAGAGAAAATAAAGAAATAAAAAGGGAAAGAAAATTCAGTATTCCATGTATTCTTATGGGTAAAGCACAGATGGGCTTCCCTGGTGCCTCAGACAGTAAAGAATCCACTTGCAATGTGAGGGATCTGGATTCGATCCCTGGGTTGGGAAGATGCCCTGGAGGAGGGTATGGCAACCCACTCCAGTATTCTTGTCTAGAAAATCCTCATGGACAGAAGAGCCTGGTGGGCTACAGTCCGTGGGGTTGCAAAGAGTCAGACATGAGTGAGCGATTAAGCACAAAGCACAGGTACTAAATGAGGATGTAGCAGAGGTGCCTTATACTAGGGAACATTTTCTTCCCTATGTGTCACATAGTCAGAAGAGGGAGACTTGTCCAGGGAAAGAGGGAGTAAATACATTTTTAGAAAGAAGAGATTATGTAAAGACCTGGAAACTAAATTAAATATGATGTATTTGCAAACTAAGCAAAAATTCCATATACCTGATGTGTATAGAATTTAAAGGGAAAAATGGCAAGATAGAAAATGAGAAAGTTAAGCAAAGGAACCATTTTGAATTGACTTGTATTTCATATCAATGATTTTAGTGTTAATTCTAAGGAAAACTTGGAACAATAGAAAATTTTAAGTATTGCAGTGCTCTTATGTATAATTTATGCTCTAGAAAAGTGTCTCCCACATCTGTATAGAGTTTGGCTTGGAAAGGGACTAACTTGAAGCAGTAAAATCAGATGAGAGTCTTTATCAATAACCCAGGCTAGATTTAATGTTGCCTTGCATGATCCAGCCTCATGTTTTGATATTTGATTACATTTTATCATATAAAGCTCTGAATTCTATGAAGAAATATTTTGTGTCCCCAGGAACTTGAAAGAATTTGAATTTTCTCTCTTTTGAAATTGTTTATTTATTATATTGTGGCATTAATAACATTCTACCTCCAACTATGGTTTCTTGAATTCACTTATACCCTTTTGCCAATGTTTTTTGAATTTTGTACCACTGTATTATTAATTTCTGAACATTCAGTTATATATTGAAGAAATACCTGAAAAAATATTTGTAAATCTTTAAAAATTTGTTATTTTATCAAGTATCTTCAAAATTCATGTTTTATTTAGCAATTAGATAAATGAACATATATGAATGAATTAATGAATAGCATGTATGTGTATCTAACCCAATCCAAAGTTTGGATATCTCTAGTCTCTTGGGCTTGCCCTATTCATAAGTAAGCCAACAATGGACTGGGACATTTTAGTATGAACATCCCCCCAGTTATGAACTGGGTTGGAGAAGGAAATGGCAATCCACTCCAGTATTCTTGCTTGGAGAATTCCATGGACAGGGGAACATGGTGGGCTACAGTCCACAGGGTTGCAAAGAGTTGGACATGACTGAGCAACTCTCACTATGAGCTAGACAGATAAGGCCAAGAGGCTTGGTGATGTCTGCCACCCATTAAGAACACTGACATGTTAGAATTGTATATATAAAGTCCTAAGATTTGATTAAATTATAATACACTTTTAAAGTTTTCAATATAACTAGAATCTTTCAGTGAAGTCAAGGCCCTGAGTATATCTTTGGATTCTTTCAATACCTATTACCTACAAGAACAGTAATTCATGTTAATGACCCAAGTTTCTTATACTCAAAATGGTGTAAAATGGATGCTGGTTGCTTATGCGAAGGATTGGCACACATTCAGTTTTAAGTTATAAGTAATTTTAGATGCAGGAATATTCTGAGGGAAATTTGTAGACCTATAAAAAAGACACTGTAGAAAAACAAAACTAGATATGATGAATTGTTACATAGACTGCTGCTGTGGACGATACTAGTGCTTACTGTATGAGGATAGTTTATAGTAAAAGAGCTTTATTCTTTATGTTTGGAAATATACAGAACTATAAAATGTAATGGTTGGTTTAACCTATAAAGAGTTTTCTAATCATTAGTTCCTGACAGAAGGTGGAAATTGTATCTTATAAAGATTTATTTTATTTCTCTCCCTTTAATTTCAGAGCTCAGGAATGCTTTGAAGATGTTTGAGAGAACCTGATAAATTTTCACAGCATTGTGTACAAGCTGTGTGAATAGAAAACATGTCTAGAAAATACTAACTTGTTTGCATGTGCTTCCCAGTTTTGTTAGTTCATTCCACATTCATATTGATAAAGATGGAAATTATAAAAGATGGAATTTATGGATTGAGGTAGCAGTTTGATCTCCATGGTAACACACAAAGATGATAAAGTAATTAAATATAACATTTATAGTTTGTTGAATAATTTAGTTGTCTGCTAATTATTAGCATGATTATAAAATGACATAAACAACTGTGTGGCACAATGTGTGATTATGTACAGTATATGCCAAGCTGGCACTTACTGAACATATTTTGCTGATTTTACAGACAATTAATAAATACTCACATAAAGCAGCTGTGCTGAAAATGTTAAATAATTGTGTATGTGTGTGTGTTTCATCTAGATGCATTTATGCTGGTACTGAGCTAAGTGGCACTGCTCATTAATAGGTCAAAATGTAATTTAACTACCCCTTCAGTAGTAAAAACATTTTAAGTTGAAGTAAGCTTTATTTTCTTAATCCAATTTTCAAACTTTATTTTGACTTCTAGGTAGAACTTATTGTCATGATTGTCAGAATAAAAGTATTCTACATTTAAAAAAATTACTAAGATGGAATCAAAACTAATGTTTCAGATTTTTATCAAAATGGAAAGCATTTTGGCACATTGAAAAATATCAAATGGAAATTTATATAAAAATTTTTTTAATCCTGTCTCCTGGACAAGTAGGGGTCCAGGGTGCTGAGGCCAGTAGAGGGTAGAGCATCTCACAACCCGGGGTTGGTATGGGAGATGCCATAATATCTGCCTTATGGCTGCAATTGATGGGAAGGAAGTCTGGATGGATGACATTATAGGAGCTCTTCTGTAGAAGAAAGTGAAGTGAAAGTCGCTCAGTCGTGTCCGACTCTTTGCGACCCCATAGACTTTACAGTCCATGAAATTCTCCAGACCAGAATACTGGAGTAGGTAGCCTTTCCCTTCTCCAGGGATCTTCCCAACCCAGGGATCGAACCCAGGTCTCCTGCATTGCAGGCAGATTCTTTACTGGCTGAGCCACAAGGGAAGCCCTGTAGAAGAAAAGGTGCTGGTAACCTTGGATGCTGCTGCTAAGTCACTTCAGTCATGTCTGATTCTGTGTGACCCCATAGACGGCAGCCCACCAGGCTCCTCCGTCCCTCGGATTCTCCAGGCAAGATCACTGGAGTGGGTTGCCATTTCCTTCTCCAATTCATGAAAGTAAAAAGTGAAAGGGAAGTCGCACAGTCGTGTCTGACTCTTTGCGACCCCATGGACTAAAGCCTACCAGGCTTCTCCGTTCATGGGATTTTCCAGGCAAGAGTACCTGGAAAGGAGTGGAGGGCGTTCGCCTTCTCCCAACCTTGCATATAACCGAGTAATTTCAGGGCCCTTAAGTAGACTTATGCCCAAGCATAGGAATAAGTGCTGAAGGCTATACTCTCTTCAATTTACCAAACCATTAATAATAATGATGATGACAATAGCAACAGTAAAAATGATGACAGTTATTTATAACTCCCCAGCCCCACCCAGGAAATCACCCTCATCTCTTCAATGTCTACCATCTCTATGAATAGCCACACTAAGCGTCAAGTTATTGAATTCATACTTCCAGAAATAATGCATGGCAGCTCTTCAACAAACCCTCCCCCACCTCATCATAGTCCATCCCTATGTCCTATTTATATTACCTTCTAAATATCTTTTTGGCTTCACTGGTAGCTCAGCTGGTAAAGAATCTACCTGCAATGCAGGAGACCCCGGTTGGATTCCTGAGTTGGGAAGGTCCCCTGGAGAAGGGATAGACTACCTAGTCCAATATTCTTGGGCTTCCCTGGTGGCTCAGATGGTAGAGAATCTACCTGCAGTGTGGGAGACCTGGGTTTGATCTCTGGGTTGGAAAGATCCCATGGAGGAGGGCATGGCAACCGACTCCAATATTCTTTCCGGAGAATCTCCATATCCATTATTTCAATCCTCTTCATGTTTTCCTTTTTAAGCAAGCTACAATCCTGGCTCAACTAAACTATATAATTGCCCTTCCCCCTGATTAGATTATGTTAAGGATATTCAATTCATTCTCCCCTTGGAAGAGTGTAATTCTTCATTACTTAGCCTTAGTAGTATGAATAGGAGAGTGTAAGACTTTATTGGTTCATGCTTAAAATATGCATATTAGGAGATGTGCCTTCTTGTGCTTTTACCATTGCTGTAGGAAAAACATGCCCAGCTAGTTCACTGGTCCAAGGAGGGTGGGGCAAGATACCCACACAGCTTAATGTAAAAAATTAAAGCAGACATTTGAAAATTGATTCTATTTTAGTATTTATATTAAAATAGTCATTTTAAAGTGACCTGTATTTTTCAAGAGCTTATGAAAAACTTTATCATATATGATAATATTCACAATATACCCAATCATGAAGCATCAAACACTGATACCATTTAATGTGATTATACTAAAGCAAAACAAAAAAAATGAAACACAAATTTGCTTCTTTTTTTTATACATAATATGAAATCTATACTAAAAAAAATACTTCTTTTGTTTGGACGTTATGCAAATGATGAAGACCCTCATATTGAAACTCAGCTTTATGGGACATTGATTGTGCATGCCCAGATGTAACAAGAAGGATCAAATCGTTGTAAGGAAACACACTTTTGGGAAATATCTCCAGGCATGAGATGATGCGTTAGTAGTGGCTAGCTAATGCCTGGGAGGTGATACAGTGTTGGAAAATGACACAAAATGATAAAACTGATACAAAAGAAAAGAAAATTTTAAATCAATAATACAACTTCAAGCAGACAAAAGTATTTTAATGTATTCAAATGTACATCACACTATGGAATGCCCATTGTGTTATGCTTTTTTTCACGTGTGCTTAACATGACAGTAAATGGATAAATGATTCATTTTATTCTGCTGAAAGAGACCTATTCTATAAAGTAATGCAAGGAGAGTGAAATCAATAATGACAACAATGTTAATATTCAGATATCTTCACATAGTGTCTGTCTATAGATAGAGCCAGAGTCAAAGAGGGAGTGAGAGAGGGAGCCTGGCTGTTTGTGATTACTTTTCTTTCATTTCTTACCTTACTTGTGTCCTCTATTTTTGTCTTAATGAGTGAGACTGGCTAAAGGATATACCCTTTTAAACTCCTTTTTCCCATCATTTGCATTTTTGAGATCATATTTTACATCTCTTGCATGTCCCTTAACTATTTATTGTAGTTATAGTTGATTTTACAATTTTTGTGTTTTAATATTCATTTTAGCTTGTTTGAGTGATCATCCTCCACAGTCTTGACTATATTTTTGTCATTACTAGTGTGATTTTTTTTCTTTCCTATAAATTATTATTTCTCCTTATAGCCTTTTCTTTTTCACTTAAGAAATACCCTTTACCACTTCTTGGAGTTTGATTTAGAACATTTTAATTATTTTTATTTTTAATTACAATGTTGTGTTGGTGTGCCATAAACACTGTACATATGTCCCCTCCCTCTTGAAACTTCCTCCCACCTCATCTCCATCCCATACCTCTAGGTTGTTACAGAGCACTGGGTTGAGCTCCCTATGTCATACAGCAACTTCCCACTACCTATCTATTTTATTATGGTAATGTATATGTTTTAATGCTACTCTCTCAATTCATTCCACCCTCTCCTTACCACTCTGTGCCTACAAGTCTGTTTTCTATGTCCGTGTGTCTATTCCTATCCTGCAAACAGGTTAATCAGTGCCATTTTTCTAGAGTCCATATATGTGCATGGTTGCTGTTGTTCAGTTACTAAGTCATGTCCAACTCTTTGTGACTTCATGGGATCTAGCAATACAGGTTCCTCTGTCCTCCAGTATCTGCTAGAGTATCCTCAAATTCATGTCCATTGATTCAGTGATGACATCCAACTCTCTCATTCTGTTGCCTCCTTATCCTCTTGACCTCAATCTTTCCCAGCATCAGGGTCTTTTCCAATGAGTTGGCTCTTTGCATCAGGTGACTAAAGTATTGGAGATTCAGCATCAGTCCTTCCAATGAATATTCAGGGTTGGTTTCTTTTCGGATTGACTGGTTTAATCACCTTGCTGTCCAAGGGACTCTCATGAGTCTTCTCCAGCACCACAATTTGAAAGCATCAATTCTTCAGTTCTCAGCCTTCTTTATGATCCAACTCTCACGTCTGTATATGACTACTGGAAAAACCATAGCTTTGATTAGAAGGACATTTGTCAACAAAGTGATGTCTTTGCTTTTTAATATACTGTCTTGGTTTGTCATAGGTTTTCTGTCAAGGAGCATGGGTTTTATAATTTCATGGCTAAAGTCCCTGTCCACACTCTTTTTTGAGCCCCAGAAAATGAAGTCTGTCACTGTTTCCATTGTTTCCCCATCTATTTGCTATGTGGTGATGAGACTGGATGCCATGACCTTCATTTTTTGGAATATTGAGTTTTAAGCCACCTTTTCACTCTCTTTCACCTTCATCAAAATGCTTTTTCATTCCTGTTCGCTTTCTGCCATCAGGGTGGTATCATCTGCATAACTGAAGTTGTTAATATGTCTCCCGGCAATCCTTATTCCAGCTATGATTCATCCAGCCTGGCATTTCACACAAGGTACTCTGCATATAAGTTAAATAAGCAGGTGACAATATTCAGCCTTGACATACTCCTTTCCCAGTTTTGAACCAATCCATTGTTCCATGTCTGGTTCTAACTGACGTTTGTTTTTCTCTTTCTTACTTCACTCTATATAATAGGCTCTTGAAACATCCATTTTACTAAGACTGATTCAAATATTTCCTTTTTATGGCTAATATTCCATTGTATATATGTGCTACAACTTCTTGGTTTAGTATTGATAAATTCTTTTAATTTTTGCCTGTGTGAGAAGTCCTTTTCTCTCCTTCAGTTCTGAATAATAACCTTGCTGGGTAATGTATCCTAGTTTGTATGTTTTTCCCTTTCAACACTTTATATATGTCATGCCACTCCCTTCTGGCATGCAACATTTTTGCAGAAAATTCGTGGTGCTGTCTGTATGTGACTCTGTGTTTTTCCCTTGCTGTTTTTAGGATTGTCTCTTTAACTTTTCCATTTTAATTATAACATGTCCTGGTATGGATTCATTTGGGTTCATCATGTTTGGTACATCTATGCTTCCTGTACCTACAAATATGTTTCATTCTTTAGCTTTAAGAAACTTTCAACCATGATGATTAAATACATTTTCTACCACTTTCTCTCTCTTCTCCTGGAACCTCTATAATGTTAGAAACCTTGTTGTTCCAGTGTTTCACTAAACTATCCTCATTTTAAAAAATTTATTTTCTTTTTGCTGTTCTGATTGATACTTTTTATTATTCTATTTTCTAGGTTACTCAGCTTTCTTCTGTATCACCTAGTCTGCTATTGATTCGGTTTAGTGTATCTTTTAAAAATGTCTGTTATTGTGTATTATTCAGTTGTATCTTTTAAAAATGTCTGTTATTGTATTATTTAGTTCTTACTGGTTCTTTTTTATATGTTATAGTTCCTTGTTAAAATTCTCACTATGGCCATCCATTTTTTCCCTCAAGTTCAGTTAGCATTCTTATACCATTTCTTTGAACTCTTTACCTGGTAAATTATTTATCTCTGTTCATTAGCTTTTTTTTTTTTTCAAAATTGTTTTACTTTTTCTTTCATTTGAAATATGTTTCTCTGTCTTATTTTGTTTAACTTTCTCTATGTCTATGAACTTGGGTGAGGCGGTTACCTATCTTAGTCATGAAAGAGTGTAGTCATATGAGCACATCCCTAGGCAGTCTGCCTGTGCCCAGGGTGGGAGAGCTAGATCTGAAGGGAAAACAGTGTCATTTTCCCTTAGGTGCCTGCAGCTACCACCTTGGTGGAATTTAGGGCTGGAGATGAAGGAGCTAGAGCCAGAATCAGATATGAGCTGAGGCTTCTCCTGTGTTCAGTGGTCATTAACCTGTTGAGTGAAGTTTTGGGGTCCAGGGTGCTGGAACAGAAGCCCTTCAGGCAAAGTCTGAGCTAGTTCCACTCCCTCTAAGTTTGCACACTCTCCTTGGCAACTGCAGCCTCTCAGTTCAGTTCAGTCGCTCATTCGTGTTCAACTCTTTGTGATCCCATGAATCACAGCATGCCAGGCCTCCTTGTCCAGCACCATCTCCTGGAGTTCACTCAGACTCACGTTCATCGAGTCAGTGATGCCATCCAGCCATCTCATCCTCTGTCATCTCCTTCTCCTCCTGCCCCCAATCCCTCCCAGCATCAAGGTCTTTTCCAGTGAGTCAACTCTTCACATGAGGTGGCCAAAGTACTGGAGTTTCAGCTTTAGCATCATTCCTTCCAAAGAAATCCCAGGGTTGATCTCCTTCAGAATGGACTGGTTGGATTTCCTTATAGTCTAAGGGACTCTCAAGAATCTTACACCAACACCAACAGTTCTCCAACACCACAGTTCAAAAGCTTCAATTCTTCAGCGCTCAGATTTCTTCACAGTCCAACTCTCACATCCATACATGACCACAGGAAAAACCATAGCCTTGACTAGATGAACCTTTGTTGGCAAAGTAAAGTCTCTGCTTTTCAACATGCTATCTAGGCTGGTCATTACTTTCCTTCCAAGGAGTAAGTGTCTTTTAATTTCATGGGTGCAATCTGCAATCACCATCTTCAGTGATTTTGGAGCCCCCCAAAATAAAGTCTGACACTGTTTTCACTGTTTCCCCATCTATTTCCCATGAAGTGATGGGACCAGATGCCATGATCTTCGTTTTCTGAATGTTGAGCTTTAAGCCAACTTTTTCACTCTCCTCTTTCACTTTCATCAAGAGGCTTTTGAGTTCCTCTTCACTTTCTGCCATAAGGGTAGTGTCAGCTGCATGTCTGAGGTTATTGATATTTCTCCTGGCAATCTTGATTCCAGCTTGTGCTTCTTCCAGCCCAGCGTTTGTCATGATGTACTGTGCATATAAGTAAAATAAGCAGGGTGACAATATATAGCCTTGATGTACTCCTTTTCCTATTTGGAACCCGTCTGTTGTTCCATGTTCAGTTCTAACTGTTGCTTCCTGACCTGCATATAGGTTTCTCAAGAGGCAGGCCCCAACCAGTAATGCTGAAGAAGCTGAAGTTGAACGGTTCTAAGAAGACCTACAAGACCTTTTAGAACTAACACTCAAAAAAGATGTCCTTTTCATTACAGGGGACTGGAATGCAAAAGTAGGAAGTCAAGAAACACCTGGAGTAACAGGCAAATTTGGCCTTGAAATACGGAATGAAGCAGGGGAAAGGCTAATAGAATTTTGCCAAGAGAACGCACTTGTCATAGTAAACACCCTATTCCAACAACATGAGAGAAGACTCTACACATGGACATCACCAGATGGTCAACACCTAAATCAGATTGATTATATTCTTTGCAGCCAAAGATGGAGAAGCTCTATACTGTCAGCAAAAACAAGACCAGGAGCTGATTGTGGCTCAGATCATGAGCTCCTTATTGCCAAATTCAGACTTAAATTGAAGAAACTAGGGAAATCCTCTAGACCATTCAGGTATGACCTAAATCAAATCCCTTATGATTATACAGTGGAAGTGAGAAATAGATTTAAGGGACTAGATCTGATAGACAGAGTGCCTGATGAACTATGGGCAGAGGTTCATGACATTGTACAGGAGACAGGGATCAAGACCATCCCCAAGGAAAAGAAATGCAAAAAAGCAAACTGGCTGTCTGGGGAGGCCTTACAAATAGCTGTGAAAAGAAGAAAAGTGAAAAGCAAAGGAGAAAAAGAGATATAAGCATCTGAATGTAGAGTTCCAAAGAATAGCAAGAAGAGATAAGAAAGCCTTCTTCAGTGATCAATGCAAAGAAATAGAGGAAAACAACAAAATGGGAAAGACTAGAGATCTCTTCAAGAAAATTAGAGATACCAAGGGAACATTTCATGCATCCTCTACACTAGTGGAGAATAGCACCTGAGCAAGAGAGGTGACTGGTGAGGGCTAGGGTGTGCCCTGTGGTGGTCACAGGCCACGGGCAGGAGCTCAGGCATATTTTCAATCTGCTTTCTCATTGTTGTTACTGGGAGTAAATACTTGTGTTTGTGCTCTTTAGGATCAGAGTTTAGATTTCCTTAAGGGCTCTGTTAAGTCTCACTGTTTTTCAAACCAGCTGAGGAGAATTGTCCTATTGTTTTCAGATCCCAGGACTGGGGTGTCCAATGTGGCTCAGACCTGCACTCCTCATGGAGGATTTTTGAGCTCATAATATCCCCTCTTCTGTGTCCTCTGCCAGGGACATGGGGCCCAAACCAACTGCTTTTCTCTTCCTACCTGACTCTGTATAGTCTTTCTTTATAGTCATGGCTGTAGAAGAGCCTTTCTGCCAGTCACTAGATTGTTTTCAGTGAGAGTTACTCCACTTGTAAATGTATTTTTGTTGTGTTCAAGGGTGAGGTGAGCTCAGCTTCCTCCAACTTTACCATCTTGATCTCCCTCCTCTAGTTTTGAGTATATTTTATTTGATGTTTGTATCATTTTGGTATTGGCCATGAATATGAAACACTTTATGTATTTTGTTTTTAGTCATAAGAATATATGAGCCAAAAAAGGGATTGCAGGTAGGTAGAGAAGAAGTCAATGTTAAATATGGAGATGAATTGCCCAGATTCCCCTGTAAGAGTTTAAGAGTGCTCTCAGTACACAGCCTCCATCTGAAAGCTATTTCAGATTTTGCCTCAGCTGACCTGTTTGGGCCTTCTCCACCCAGTGACTGATGGTCTGTACCATTTCAGCTCAATTCAGAGCAACTCTGACTCTGCTTCCCTTGGATTCCCCTGAGGCTGCCATAACTCTGCCTTGCAACTCCACTTTTCCTACTGTGCAATCTTATTTTTCTCTTCTTTCCACAGATGTTGATCTCTAATAAATATTTTATATGCCAGACTTTATGTCAGTATCTTTTATTCAGAGAACTGAATCTGTAATATTAATAAAATACAAGAATTAAACATTGAAAGCCCTCTGGTACTTAGAAGTCAGGAATTTTAGGGCAAACCAAAAAAGAAGACAGCCAGGGAAGTGGGAAAAAATCCACAAAGATAGTTCCTTGTAAGCTAAAAGATGATGGTCATGCAAAAAGTGGAGACATATCACCCATGTCAAAAGTTACTGATAGAAGTGATTGGAAAGCAGGAGTGATCTCTGGTTTTAGTAACAGCAGTGATGACTTTCAGAAGAACAGTGTAAGAACAGAGCCAAAGGCTGCCCAGTTGCTTAGAATAGACTTTTTCTACTACTTCTTCCTTTTACCACTTGGAAACCTTCCTTTCTTCAAGTATTGCCTTAAGTTTAATCTTTGCTAATACTTACAGTGACCAACCTATTTAATCTCGCATGTTGCCCTTGCTTCTTCTTCTATTCCCCAATATTTATTTTCTCTCTCTTTCTTTAAAAACCAGGTTATTATGTCCTATGTATTTTACTTATTTATTATGTTTACTGTGTGTTTATCCCTTCTGTCATAAGGTAAGTCCCATAAAGGCAAGGTTCTGTCTATATTGTTCATTGATGATTTCAAAAAGTCTAAAACAATTCTAAGATAGAGCAGGTGTCCAATAAAATGAGTTAATAAATGCATTTATAATTCCTATGAATTTATAGCAGAAATTCCTCCTTCAGCTTTTCCAAATTTACTTAGGAAGCTCTATAAGCTCATCTTCTTCTGTAATTCAATGGACACCTAATATATATGTAATATTCAGTTCAGTTCAGTCACTCAGTCATATCCAACTTTTTGTGACCCCATGGACTGTAGCATGCCAGGCTCCCTGTCCATATTTAATCCATATTTAATATTATTTTAAAGTAAAAAATGATTAATAACATGTATTTAATTCAAGAAATACTTATTAGGCAAATAAAGAAATATTTATTGATCAAATGGTGCTATGGGTTCTGTGGCATATAATGGTAGCTTGGTTCCTTCTTTCAGTTTACAGTTGGCTATTAAAAAATTATGGGGCTTTCCAGGTAGCATTAGTGGTAAAGAACCTGCCTGCCAATGTGGGAGACATAAGAGACATGGGCTCGATCCCTGGGTCAGAAAGATCCCCTGGAGAAGGACATAGCCACCTACTCCAGTATTCTTGCCTAGAGAATCCCAGGATAGAGGAATCTGGTGAGCTATATAGTCCATAGGGTTTCAGAGTCGGACATGACTGAAGTGCCTTAGCAGATGAAAAAAATGACAACGAAAAAACATGTCCTATCTGATGGTGATTTTAATGGATTGGTAGTGATGATTTAGAAACTGTGCTGAGACATGTCAGTTAGCACTGCCTGTAAGCTGTTGTGAGTGGAGTTTGGCCTCATGAGTGCCACGTAAGTACTATCTCTGAACTATGCTATAAATTACATGAAATTAGATACCACCTTTATTTTTTCACAATTCTATTCTCAGAAACTAGCATATAAGTAGTGTTTAATAATTATGTTGAATAAATAAATACCACTTATCATGCCATGAATTGATACAACAGGATATTAGTAGAAAACGATTTTCACCTCCTTTATTTACTAAGGAACTGGTATCATAGATACATTATCTTAAAGCACAAATAAGACAAATCTCTATTTGCAGAAATTTCAGAGGAAAAAGCAAAAAACAAAATTTGACTCTTTAACCTTATTGCTCACTTCAAGATGTAGAAATGGGTAAGAGTGGGAAATGAGAGGAAAAGTATATTTCATGAAAGGCTTATCTCTGAAAAGATATGTACTCTGAAGAGCCATATAACATGTTGGTAGAGGGAGAGGAATATATCTCATTTGGCAGAAATATCATGAGGGAGATCCCGGGAGAACACTTGGAAAGAATGAAAAATTCAGGAAACTGGTGAAAGAGAGATCCTTCATATAGAACAACCAGTCATCCACTCTATAAAGACTTACACTGCTGGTTGTTTCATGGCACCTCGGATGGCTCCTTATAAACTTCTAACTGTCTTGATCTCTTAGCATATGCCTGATTCTTGACATAAGTATTTTGAGAGTATTTTGTTTCCATAAATTTAGGATATGCATGGTTTCCATGCAGCATCATTTTCCTGACTTTTTGATCAAAGTGATTATATCAACTATCTCCTAGCCTCTCTATCCTCTAAGTAGAAATCAGATCTCCTATAGAAGTAGCTTTAACAAAGGAGAATGACCTATCTCTATGTGAAAAGATCATTAAAACTTAAAATATTATTTTAACATTTGAATGTGTAATTGATGAAAATGTCTAGATAATTTTGCATTAATTTAGCATTCCAATAATCATAAGCATTATTGTGCCTGTTACTGTAACACTTTTGCACAAATAGTGCTCTTCTCTTATTTTGATTAATTAGCATTAACAAAGGTGAAGTAGGCATCGCTGCCTGACCATAAATTGAGTATTAAACATTGGATTTTAGACATTCTAAAAAGTTTATCCTCAGTAAGGACTAAGGACCTTACAGTGTATGGGATTAAGATCTCTATATCATTTACTCTTCCACAAACGTCTCTCTATGTCACTTACTCTTAGACAATATATGATGTAGAAGACTGAACAGCAATATAGTTGCTCCAAACTTTAAGTTATTTTTTAACCAAATTTTTAGTATGAGATCATTTCTTATAATTTGGTTCTCATTTCAAAGTTAAGGAAAATCTTTATTAATTGAAGCCATGGCTCTGGGTTTCTGTTAATCAAAGTTTTACTGTATCTTCTTTCTAAATTCACCTTTGATGTTAATTAGAAATTTAATTTTTAATTCTCATACCTTTGTGACTATAACTATCCTCTTTAGATATTGATGCACTTTCAATTTTTAAGATATATCATTAAAAGATCATAAGCTGCAAAATATTATTCCTGACATGGGAAAATCTCCTTAATGAAGGAAGGAAAACCTAAAGTAATATATTATAGTTATTAGTTAATAAGTAGTTTGATTATAAGCAAATCTTAAAATAAAATATTCTAAATTTATTGTGTTATACTTTTTACTTAATTGTCATGTGTAATACTAATTTTAGCTTTTCAAAATGTGTTCAAATTTTTTTACTATCAATTCTGGTGTATCTTTGAAAAGACTCATTTGAACTTCAAACACCAAACTATGGCCCTCAGTTGATCAAAGAAAATAGAAATCATGAATTAAGTCAAATTATTCTTTCCCTTTATTTTCTGTTCATCTATGCACTCCTTGATATTTAGTTTTTCATAATTATTCTGTGGAAGGGAAACTAGTGACACATGGTCTCTGTCTAACTGGTGGCATTTTTTTTACTATAATAAACAACTTTTTTGACCCATTTACCCCTACAGGAAAAAATTACATTATCCAGTGACTTTGGCATAACTTAGTGAATTTCTAAAGTGACCAGATAAAACCTTCTCTATCTATAAGTTAAATGCACTATAATCCCAGGAATTGTCTCATACAAGCTACAAAATTGTGCTAAATCACTTCAGTCATGTCTGACTCTTTGCAACCTGGTGGACTGTAGATTGCCAGGATCCTCTGTCTCCCACAGGAGACACAGGTTTGATCCCTGGGTCAGGAAGTTCCCCTGGAGGAGGAAATGGCAATGAACATTAGTGCCATGAACATTGGGGTTCATGTATCTTTCCAAATTAGAGTTTTCATCTTTTCTGGATATATGTCCAGGAGTAGGATTCCTTGGATTGTATGGTGACACAATTTTTGTTTTTGTTTTTTTTTTAAGGGACCTCCATCTTGTTCTCCATAGTGACTGCACCAGTTTACATTCCAATTAACAGCACAAGAGGATTATCTTTGCTCCACACCCTCTCCAGTATTTATTATTTGTAGACCTTGATGATAGCCATTCTGACAGATGTGAGGTGATACCTTGTTAATAGTGTGATTTGAATTTCTCTAATAATTAACCATCTTGAGCATCTTTTTATGTGCCTATTAGCCATCTGTATGTCTTTGGAGAAATGTCTATTTAGGTCTTCTGCAAAAAATTTTTTTAATTTGGGTTTTTGTTTATTGATATTGAGCTGTATGAACTGTTTTTATATTTTGGAAATTAACCCCTCATTGGTAACATCACTTACAAATATTTTTTTCTGTTTTGTAGGTTGTCTTTTCATTTTGTTTATGGTTTCCTTTGTTGTGCCAAGTTTTAAGTTTAATTAAGTCTCATTGTTTATTTTTGCTTTATTTCCATTACTTTAGGAGATGGAGCCAAATAATATTGCTGCAATTTATGTCAAAGAGTGTTCTGCCTGTATTTTCCTCTAAGAGTTTTATAGTATCTGGTCTTAAATTTAGGTCTTTAATCCATTTTCAGTTTATTTTTATATACGGTGTTAAAGAATGTTTTAATTTCATTCTTTTACATGTAGCTGTCCAGTTTTTCCAGCACCACTTATTGAAGAAACTGTTTTTCCATTGTATATTTTTGTCTCCTTTGTCATAGATTAATTGGCCATAAGTCCATGGGTTTATTTCTGGGCTTTCTATCCTGTTCCATTGACCTATGTGTCTGTTTTTGTGCCAGTACAATATTGTTTTGATTATTGTAGTTTATAGTATGGTTTGAAGTCAGGGAGTCTGATTCCTCCAGCTCCATTCTTCTTTCTCGAGATCATTTGATCTATTCAGAGTCTTGTGTTTCCATACAAATTGTAAAACTGTCTGTCTTAGTTCTGTGAAAAATGCCATTAGTAACTTCGTATGTATTGCTTTGAATCTGTAGATTGCCTTGGGTAGTATGGTCATTTTTACAATATTTATTCTTCCAATCCAAGAACATGATATATCTTTAGATCTGTTTGTGTCATCTTCAGTTTCTTTCATCAACATAGTTTTCTGAGTACAGGTCTTTTGCCTCTATGTAGTTTTATTTCAGGTATTTTATTCTTTTGATGTGATGGTAAATAGAATTGTTTTCTTAATTTCTGTTTCTGATATTTTATTGCTAGTATACATGAATGCAACATCTTTCTGTATATTAATTTTTTATTCTGCAAGTTAATTTTTTATTCTGCAACTTTACCACACTCATTGATGAGCTCTAGTAGTTTTCTCATGGTATCTTTAGGATTTTATATCTGTAGTATCAAGTCATCTACAAACAGGGACAGTTGTACTCCTTTTCCCCATTTTAATTCTTTTTATTTCTTTTTCTTCTCTGATTGCTGAGGATAGGACTTTTAAAGCTATGTTGATTGAAAGTAGTTAAGGTGTCCATTCTTGTTTTATTCCTGATTTTAGAGGAAATGCTTTTAGCTTTTCACAGTTGAGTATGATATTAGCTATGGGACTGTCACTATATGGCCTTATTATGTTGAAGTATGCTCCCTCTATGTTCACCTTCTGGAGAGCTTCTATCATAATTGATACTCAGTTCAGTTCAGTGGCTCAGTTGTGTATGACTCTTTGTGACTCCATGGACCATAGCATGCTAGGCCTCCCTGTCCATCACCAACTCCCAGAGCTTACTCAAACTCATGTCCATCGAGTCAGTGATGCCATCCAACCATTTCATCCTCTGGCATCCCATTCTCCTCCCGCCTTCAGTCTTTCCCAGCCTCAGGGTCTTTTCCATTGAGTCAGTTCTTTGTATCAGGTGGCCAAAGTATTGGAGTTTTAGCTTTAGCATCAGTTCTTCCAATGAATATTCAGGACTGATTTCCTTTATGATTGATTGGTTTGATCTCCTTCCAGTCCAACTGACTCTCAAGAGTCCTTTCCAACACCACAGTTCAAAAGCATCAATTCTTCAGTGCTCAGCTTTCTTTATAGTCCAAATCTCACATCCATACATGGCTACTAGAAAAGCCATAGTTTTGACTAGACAGACCTTTGTTGGCAAAGTAATGCCTCTGCTTTTAAATATGCTATCTAGGTTGGTCATAGCTTTTCTTCCAAGGAGCAAGTGTCTTTTAATTTCATGGCTGCAGTCACCATGTGCAGTGATTTTGGAGCTCAAAAAAATAAAGTCTGTCATTGTTTCCATTTTCCCCATCTATTTGCCATAAACTGATGGAACCAGATGCCATGATCTTAGTTTTCTGAATGTTAAGTTTTAAGCCAGCATTTTCAATCTCCTCTTTGACTTTCATCAGGAGGCTCTTTAGTTCTTCTTCACTTTCTGCCATGAGGGTGATGTCATCTGCATATCTGAGGTTATTGATACTTCTCCCAGCAATCTTGATTCCAGCTTGTGCTTCATCCAGCCCAGCAACTGATGCTGAACTTAATCAAAAGATTTCTCTGCATCTATTGAACTGATCATATGGCTTTTATTCTTTAATCTGTTAATGCCATGTATTTCATTGGTTAATTTGCAAATATTGAAAAACTCTTGCATCCCTGGGATAAATTTGACTAGATAATGGTTTATGATCCTTTTAATATATTGTTTGATTCAATTTTCTAGTATTTTGTTGAGAATTTTTGTTGTGTCTATTTCATCAGTGATATCAGCCTGTAATTTTCCAGCCCAATTTAACCAATAACAATATGTAAAATTTCAAAAAGTTTCTTAAAAGAAAAATATTTTCCCTTTGACATCATTTTGTAGATAGCTTCTGAAAGCAATACTCATTTCAAAAGCAGAAATGCAAGACTGATATTTCAATTCCACTATTTATAAAATGCATACCCTATATATATATATATGTATGTATGTATGTATACTTATACAAGTACATACACACACACACACACATATATATATAGTCATATAAATAGGATGAAAGATTACTCTTAAATAATCTGAATACTGGGAAAAATCTTAAAATCAAATTTAAATATTAACATTAAAGTCATATACAGTGAACGAATATTTTTGTCAGGTAGTTATTCAACCTATATTTGAACATTTTCAATGGTTCTATATTCAAGTCATTACTTTGCCTACAAAGGTCCGTCTAGTCAAAGCTATTGTTTTTCCAGTAGTCACATATGGATGTGACAAGAGTTGGAATATAAATAAAGTTGAATGCTGAAGAATTGATGCTTTTGAACTGTGGTGTTGGAGAAGACTCAAGAGAGAGTTCCTTGGACTACAGGGTGATCCGACCAGTCCATCCTAAAGGAAACCAGTCCTGAATATTCATTGGAAGGACTGATGCTGAAGCTGAAACTCCAATACTTTGGCCACCTGATGCAAAGGACTGACTTATTTGAAAATACCCTGAGGGTGGGAAAGATTGAAAGCGGGAGGAGAAGAGGATGCCAGAGGATGAGATGGTTGGATGGCATCACTGACTCAATGGACATCAGTATGAGTAAGCTCTGGGTGTTGGTGATGGACAGGGATGTCTGGAGTGCTGCAGTCCATGGGGTTGCAATGAGTCAGACATAACTGACTGACTGAGCTGAACTGAACTGTTATTCAAGACTACTGATTTTATCTTGAATTGAGTCTATTAGTAAACCAAATTGATGGTTAAATTTTTTTTTTTTCAATCTGAAACATGTGAATGTACTCAAATAGCCTAATAACAATTCACTGGTAACTGAGTGAAACCATGTAAATAGTTTAGCACCTAAGTGTTGTGTTTAAACATTGGTTATCATAAGAAATAATCCAGGTCATAGAGGATCAAGAAGAAAACATGAATTTTCAATTTTATGTGATTCACAGATTATTAATTGTCACTTTAAAAGCACTCAAGATCTTGAGTAAAACAACATTTAGTACCACCCCAGTGCCAGTTCCAGCTGCAGCTGCATTCTAGACAGATTGGGGGTGTGTCAGCAGTGCTTAATGTTCAGCTGTTCACCATAGCCCACTGCCAAGATGAAGGGTTATCTACTACATACAGCATCTCTGCATTGTTTGGTAATATACATGAGCAGTAAGCAATGCAGTATATGTATCTAAGGTTAGAAAAAATATAAAAAATGCTTTTACTCTGTTGAATAAAGTTTATGTGACTTGCATTCGATTTTACCATCAAAATTTTAGTTGGAGGACTATAAAGGATGTATCTCCATGTAAGTATAATGAAATTGTTCACTATGCTTGCTTCATTCTTTTACACAGAAATTCACATTTACTATTTATTGTTTTTTTTTAATATCCTATGTTGATTCAATTGATGAATTACTCTTATTCAGAAAAAAAAAAATGAAATGGGAATGGCTTTAAATTTAATTTGTCCCTTTTCCCCATCACTCCATCACTTTGTTTTTCTTCTAAGCTAATTCATTTTAATCCTTAGCTTATATAACAGTACCTTCAGAAGACAAAACTTGAAATAAAAATATATCCTAAACATCTGCTAGGGAATTTATTGTAGCATTGAAAGATGGGCAGTACATAGAAGTAGTTGTTTCATTCTTGAAAATGATTCCACAAAATAGTATCTGCACCCTTACCCCTCTTTCACAGAAAATTGTTATAACCTTGATTTTGACTTTCTAATAAACAAACTCTTTCTTGCATACAAGTTCAATACAAGCATTGTTGTACCAAGTTTTAATATCTTGGTAAAAAAACTGCTCATTTTTGACTTTCAGGCAACAATTTTAAAAAGATACAGGGCAGCCAAGTATGTAATTTTATCTTACTGTTTCTATCTATTGCATATTAGAATTTTACAGGCTAGAATAGGATTGTGTCCAGTTGAACTCAGAAAATAAAGGAGTAAAAATGAACTATTTTTTAATATTCTGAAATACTTAAGTGGAAAAATGACTTTTGATATACAACTCTTTATAAGGTGGAAGAAAGCATACTTTTCAATTATTAGGTTAATATTAAAAGAATGTTCCATGCCAGTACAATGATTATTCTATTGGATATTCATAAAATTATTTAAACAAGAAGAGCCATTTAAATGTACAGTTTAATATGGAGCTTATGTCCCATACTTAGAAAATAAAATACATCAAAAATTTATTTTTTTAGAGTTGACAAGAGATAGTGAATAGTGACTAAGTAACTCTGATAAATTTTCTCAACTGGGGAAATATTTCAAGTTGCGATTTAACTCACTGAATCATGAAATGGCTCACAGCGAAGTAACTAGAGTTTTGTTGATTAATGTGCTACTATTTGTATGGTAAGATGAAAAATTAATGGGGAGAGACAGACAGTTATATGAGCTAAGCAAATCTAATCCAGTCCTGAACATTAGATGAAAAGATAGAATTAATCAAATAACAAATCATTTCACAAAAGACTCATTTCCATGTCTTTTGTATAGCCAATAAACAATTTTTACATAAATGTAAAAAATACTATTTCACTAGTTTTATTTTAAACCAAGGCCAACCTGGACTTGCTATCATGGCAAAAAAAAAAAAAAAAATCTTCAAGTCTATTTTCTACCAGTCTATGACCCACTGGTTTCTGTTCGATTCAAGATTTCATGGTTGTGACTGACATGTAATTGACTGTTTGACTATGAGTTCACATACTGGGTTTTGTGATGTGTGCATGATACTTTCAGTATACCTGAGATAAAGTGTTATTTTTCTGTACTAACATTCATTGTTTTTAGAGTGGAACACCTGTGGTGGGGGATAGTCAGGGCATCCTGGGTTTTGAAAAAAGTCATTGGAAACTAAATTACATGGAAATATTAGTTCCTGTGAAAGTTTATGTGTTTCTAAGTTAATCTCTGTAGATAGCTATGATTTCTATTCTTATCTTTTATGGGCCATCTTTTAAATAAAATCTCTGCTGTCGCTACTTGTAAGATTTCAGAGAAATGTTTTTGAATTTTAGAGTGAGTGAAAACAAAGAATATTGTTGTATCTTGATTAAAATGAAATAGTAAAGCTTTCTTTTCAAACCTTTGTTCTAAAGCAAGAGAAAGACAGGGTTTGCTATTAAAACTCAGATGATCAGAAGATATTTATACTACTTATTCTGCTTCGTGTGTGTGTGTGTGTGATGTTTGTGTTTGCACACTGTAAACTCATATATCCAGGGCTTCTCTTGCTCAGTCATTAAAAAGGATATATTCTATTTATACTTAATTGTTATGGGTGGTAAAGAACCCTCATGCCAATGCAGGAGAAATAAGAGACATAGATTTGATCCCTGGGTTGAGAGAATCCCCTGGAGAAGGGCATGGCAACGCACACCAGTATTCTTGCCTGGACAATCCTATGGACAGAGGAACCTATAGTGGGCTACAGTCCATAGGGTCGCAAAGAGTCAGACAGGACTAAAGCAACTTAGCATGCACACAAGATGAGTCAAAGAAAACTTTTTTTCCTTCTGCCAAAATGCCCAACCATTATATTTTTAAGTATGGAAATTTACAATATATTATAGACATTTCTATTCTTAATAAGAACTGACTGTCTTATTTCAGATACACATTCTTTTTGACCTGTCTTTTTGGAAGAAATTACATAAGTAAGCAAAGTAACATTTGGATTGTTTTATCTTCGAAATGTGCTGTGCCTTAATAATCTTGAATTGTATTGTTGAACTCTCACTGCACTTATGTTTTCTTAGGTTAAGCCATTATTTTAGAGAGCAAAATAAATCTATATAGCTAGAGTTCATTCAGATCATTGCTCTCGTATTGCTCTCTTTTACTTTTTCTTGGCAATTTTCACCTTTTTTGATATATGGTACACATTTTATCTTGGTTTGCAGCTATTTGTGGAGATATGCTTCTCCTTTTCCCACCAAATAGTAGGACAAAAATGACTATTTTTCCATTCTTTTGTGAAAATTACCTGCCATTTAGTTCACATTGTCTATTTATCTTTGTTACCTTCTTTGCTTGCAGTTGATGACCAACAAAAGGCAAGGTCCCTTTTCTCCTGTGTTGCCTATTTCTGTCAGCACAAGTAAATGACTGCAGTATAACATCTCAAATTTATCTTTCTATCCTTCATTGTTCAAATTCTTCCAAGTTATATGCTCCTTTTTATGCACAGTGCTTTTCCTGCTACCCACAGTTTAAGGTTAAATATGTGTTGATTCTTCTTTGTTAGAACTCATAGTCCTGTAACCTGAAGCCACTGTAGCTACTGAATTCACTGTATATATGAATAACATGGGCAATGATAGCCTACTACTTTGGCATTTTTTTCTTAACACATGTCACTTTCAGATTATCTCTTTTTTGAATTACTGTAGAACATGGTTTCTATCTACTTGAAGACAAATTTCATATCTTAATTTTCTTTAAATGCCTCACACAGCTTAAGCACAAAATATGCACCCTTTAAATCATTTTTGCATAAATGATTGATTGGAGCAAACCAGTATGATGATGAAGGGTTTTTTGAAATATTGCCTGGGATCTTCTCTTCACTGGATGCTCAGGGAGCATTCAGATAATCACTGAGGTTTTGACAATATTAAGTAAAGAAATAAATATATTTCTACATCATGACTGTTCACCACTTACTATTCTGGAATACATATTTTTCCCTTATCTACAAGAGACTAAGGAAAGAATGTGAATATCCTGAGCCCAGCTTCCTTATCCCTACAACTATTATAAAAGTACCTTAGAGATAGCAGAGATGGGGATCAGAAAAGACCTAATGAGAGGTAGAAAAAGAGATTTAAGGTACTATGACCAAACAGACTTTGATTCTAACATATGTGTCTGTACTAAAACTGTATGCTTCTCTTGTTATGATTGAGTTTAATTAACATATTGGTCCAATTTTTACCTACAGATCAGGGCAGGGCATTTGTTTGAAATTGTTAGATAATTTAGTCTACATTTTTTCTTGGCATTTTCATTCTTATTCTCATTAAGAGATACACTGAGGAAAAGGGAGTACTTACTAAACTTTCCATTGGAGAGAAAAGCATAATCTCAACTCTACAATAAATTAGAATTGTTATCATGATTGGCCTCTTAAGTTGTTCTCAGTTTCTTAAAGATAGAAATAAGACTATCATGTTAATTTTGCACAATTAAATAGAATAACTCTCATGAAAGTACCTATAATAAAGGAATATGAAACATAGACCACTCTTTCTCATTTCCTCCTTTGTCTTTTCATTCTTTTATTCGTTTTCTTTTTGCCTTCTTTACTTCTACTTATTTTCCCCTTTAAGTCCCCTTTCCATTAGTCCCTGCTGCTGTTGCTTTACTTTGGATCTTTTAGTGGATTTCTTCTGTTTTTTTTTTTTTTTTTAGTCACACTATATATGTCCATAGATGCATAAAAATTTTACATATATTTTCATAATGTGAAGAATGGAATCATGGCAATATTTACCCTTAAATAGCTAAAAACCCTCTTAATTTAGTTAGTTTAATGGAATGAAAAGCTTAAAAATGAGACTCCAATATAAACCCTACAGCTAAATTATATTTATATCTTGTCTTTATTTTCCAAAGATGTTATACTGAAACAAGTGTTCTTAAGTGTATAGTAAAATCGGTGATTTTATTCAGCGCAAGCAGCCGCAATGGCTGGCGCACTCAGCGCAAGCGTTCGCGACGAGCTACCCCACGTCCGAGGTCAGGGGCAGCGGCCAAGAGTGCCAGGCTGTGACGGTGCAGGAACGGCCAAGAGGAGCCACCACAAGTCGAGGTCAGGGGCTGCGGCCTGGAGGAGCCACCCGACGTCCGAGGCCAGGGGTGGCGGCCAGAAAGATCAACCCACGTTCAAGCAGTGGTGGCTGCGCTGGTGCAGGAGGGCCTAGAGGAGCTATCCCACATTGAATGTCAGGAAGGGCGGCGGTGAGGAGATACCCTTTGTTCAAGGTAAGGAGTAGCGGCTGCGCTTTGCTGGAGCAGCCGTGAAGAGATACCCCACGCCCAAGGTAAGAGAAACCCAAGTAAGATGGTAGGTGTTGCAAGAGGGCATCAGAGGGCAGACACACTGAAACCATACTCACAGAAAACTAGTCAATCTAATCACACTAGGACCACAGCCTTGTCTAACTCAATGAAACCAAGCCATGCCCGTGGGGAAACCCAAGATGGGCGGGTCATGGTGGAGAGGTCTGATACAATGCGGTCCACTGGAGAAGGGAATGACAAACCACTGCAGTATTCTTGCCTTGAGAACCCTATGAACTGTATGAAAAGGCAAAATAATAGGATACTGAATAAGGAACTCTCCAGGTCAGTAGGTGTCCAATATGCTACTGGAGATCAGTGGAGAAATAACTCCAGAAAGAATGAAGGATGGAGCCAAAGCAAAAACAATACCCAGCTGTGGATGTGACTGGTGACAGAAACAAAGTCCGATGCTGTAACGAGTAATATTGCATAGGAACCTGGAATGTCAGGTCCATGAATCAAGGCAAATTGGAAGTGGTCAAACAAGAGATGGCAAGAGTGAACGTCGACATTCTAGAAATCAGTGAACTAAAATGGACGGGAATGGGTGAATTTAACTCAGATGACCATTATATCTACTACTGTGGGCAGAAATCCCTTAGAAGAAATGGAGTAGCCATCATGGTCAACAAAAGAGTCTGGAATGCAGTACTTAGATGCAATCTCAAAAACGACAGAATGATCTCTGTTCATTTCCAAGGCAAACCATTCAATATCACCGTAATCCAAGTCTATGCTCCAACAAGTAATGCTGAAGAAGCTGAAGTTGAATGGTTCTATGAAGACCTACAAGACCTTTTAGAACTAACACCCCAAAAAGATGTCCTTTTCATTATAGGCGACTGGAATGCAAAAGTAGGAAGTCAAGAAACACCTGGAGTAACAGGCAAATTTGGCCTTGGAATGAGGAATGAAGCAGGGCAAAGACTAATAGAGTTTTGCCAAGAGAATGCACTGGTCATAGCAAACACCCTCTTCCAACAACACAAGAGAAGACTCTACACATGGACATCACCAGATGGTCAACACCAAAATCAGATTGATTATATTCTTTGCAGCCAAAGATGGAGAAGCTCTATACAGTCAGCAAAAACAAGACCAGGAGCTGACTGTGGCTCAGATCATGAACTCCTTATTACCAAATTCAGAATTAAATTGAAGAAAATAGGGAAAACCGCTAGACCATTTAGGTATGACCTACATCAAATCCCTTATGATTATACAGTGGAAGTGAGAAATAGATTTAAGGGCCTAGATCTGACAGAAAGAGTGCCTGATGAACTATGGACTGAGGTTTCTGACATTGTACAGGAGACAGGGATCAAGACCATCCCCATGGAAAAGAAATGCAAAAAAGCAAACTGGCTGTCTGGGGAGGACTTACAAATAGCTGTGAAAAGAAGAGAGGAGAAAAGCCAAGGAGAAAAGGAAAGATATAAACATCTGCATGCAGAGTTCCAAAGAATAGCAAGAAGAGATAAGAAAGCCTTCTTCAGTGATAAATGCAAAGAAATAGAGGAAATCAACAGTATGCAGGTCAGGAGGCAACAGTTAGAACTGGACATGGAACAACAGACTGGTTCCAAAAAGGAAAAGAAGTACATCAAGGCTGTATATTGTCACCCTGCTTATTTAACTTATATGCAGAGTACATCGTGAGAAACCCTGGGCTGGAAGAAACAGAAGCTGGAATCAAGATTGCCGGGAGAAATATCAATAACCTCAGATATTCAGATGACACCACCCTTATCGCAGAAAGTGAAGAGGAGCTAAAGAGCCTCTTGATGAAAGTGAAAGAGGAGAGCAAAAAAGCTGGCTTAAAGCTCAACATTCAGAAAATGAAGATCATGGCATCCGGTCCCATCACTTCATGGGAAATAGATGGGGAAAGAGTGGAAACAGTGTCCGACTTTATTTGGGGGGGCTCCAAAATCACTGCAGATGGTGACTGCAGCCATGAAATTAAAAGACGCTTACTCCTTGGAAGAAAAGTTATGACCAACCTAGATAGTATATTCAAAAGCAGAGACATTACTTTGCCAACTAAGGTGCATCTAGTCAAGGCTATGGTTTTTCCTGTGGTCATGTATGGATGTGAGAGTTGGACTGTGAAGAAATCTGAGCGCCGAAGAATTGATGCTTTTTAACTGTGGTGTTGGAGAAGACTCTTGAGAGTCCCTTGGACTGCAAGGAGATCCAACTAGTCCATTCTGAAGGAGATCAGCCCTGGGATTTCTTTGGAAGGAATGATGCTGAAGCTGAAACTCCAGTACTTTGGCCACCTCATGAGAAGAGTTGACTCATTGGAAAAGACTCCGAATCTGGGAGGGATTGAGGGCAGGAGGAGAAGGGGACGACAGAGGATGAGATGGCTGGATGGCATCACGGACTCGATGGACGTGAGTCTGAATGAACTCCGGGAGTTGGTGAAAGACAGGGAGGCCTGGCATGCTGTGATTCATGGGGTCACAAAGAGTCGGAAATGACTGAGCCAGTGAACTGAAATGAACTGAAAATTAGTGATTGCATTAATGCCTAACTCAAATTATAAATAGCAAATTTAGTCAATAATGTTTAATTATGACACACTGGAGTAAGTCTAAAGGAACTATAAGTATACTATGTGTGATTAGTCGCACAGTCATGTCCGACTCTTTGCGACCCCATGGACTGTAGCCTACCAGGTTCCTCTGTCCATGGGATTTTCCAGATAATAGTACTGGAGTGGATTGCCATTTCCTTCTCCAGGGTGTCTTGCCGACCCAGGGATCGAACCCAGGTCTCCCGCATTGTAGACAGACGCTTTACCATCTGAGCCACCAGGGAAGTCCATGGGTGCAATGAAACCTTTATATTGCTACAACATTTCAGTGTTCTTATTAGGATACATTGTCATCATTGGCTGCCCATTGAAATGTAGTGATTTTTCTGTAGTGCAGATTAATTAGAATGGTGTTTGCATATAGTTTTTAAAATTTTAAATAATATACAGTTTCTATGAATTATTCACAATAATATAGGATAACAAACCTTTCTAAGTCAACATTCTTAACCTGTCTTTAAAGGATGTTGTAGATGAATACATGTTGATATTGGAAGAAGGCATTTTAGGAGGAATATAGAGCTTAAAAAAGGAATACAAAAATGAAACTATAGTCTTTGTGTGAATAATGCTGAATTAGGCAAAAAGATAAGTGGACATGGAATAATGGACTGGTTCAAATTGGGAAAGGAGTACATCAAGGATGTATATTTTCACCATGATTATTTAACATATATGCAGAGTACATCATGTTAAGTGCTGGGTTGGATGACTTGCAAGCTGGAGTCAAGATTGTTGAGAGAAATACCAACAATGTTCTACATGCAGATGATATCACTTTAATGGCAGAAAGTGAAGAGAAACTAAAGAGCCTCTTGATGAAGGTGAAAGAGGAGAGTGAAAAAGCTGACTTAAAACTCAACATTCAGAAACAAAGATCATGGCATCTGGTCCCACCACTTCATGGCAAATAGATGGGGAAAAAGTGGAAACAGTGACAGATTTAATTTTCTTGGGCTTCAAAATCACTGCAGATGGTGACTGTAGCCACAAATTAAGACTCTCCTTGGAAGAAAAGCTATGACCAAACTAGACAGTGTATTAAAAACCAGAGACAGCACTTTGCTGACAAAGGTCTGTATAGTCAAAGCTATGGTTTTTCCAGTAGTCATGTTTGGATGTGAGATTTGGACCATAGAGAAGCCTGAGCACCAAAGAAATACTGCTTTTGAACCCTAGTGCTGAAGACTCTTGCAAGTCCCTTGGACAGCAAGGAGATCAAACCAGTCAATCTTAAAGGAGATCAACCCTGAATTTTCATTGGAAGGACTGATGCTTAAGCTCCAATATGTTGGCCACCTGATGCTGACTCATTGGGAAAGACTCTGATGCTGGAAAAAATTGAGGGCAACAGGAGAGGGGTCGACAGAGGATTAGATGGTTGGATGGCATCACTGACTCAGTGAGCATGAGTTTGAGCCAAAACTGGAAGATGATGAAAGACAAGGAAGCCTGGCATGCTGCAGGTCATGGGATCACAAGAATTGGACAGGACTTAGCAACTGACCAACAACAATTCAGTCAATTCAGTTCAGTCGCTCAGTCGTGTCCGACTCTTTGCCACCCCATGCATCACAGCACACTACGCCTCCCTGTCCATCACCAACTCCCAGAGTTCACTCAAACTCACTTCCATCGAGTCAGTGATGCCATCCAGCCATCTCACCCTCTGTCATCCCCTTCTCCTCCTGCCCCCATCCCTCCCAGCATCAGGGTCTTTTCCAATGAGTCAACTCTTCGCATGAGGTGGCCAAAGTACTGGAGTTCCAGCTTTAGCATCATTCCTTCCAAAGAACACCCAGGACTGATCTCCTTTAGAATGGACCAGTTGGATCTCCTTGCAGTCCAAGGGACTCTCAAGAGTCTTCTCCAACACCACACTTCAAAAGCATCAATTCTTCAGCGCTCAGCTTTCTTCACAGTCCAACTCTCACATCCATACATGACTACTGGAAAAACAATAGTCTTGACTAGATGGACCTTTGTTGGCAAAGTAATATCTCTGCTTTTGAATATACTATCTAGGTTGGTCATAACTTTCCTTCCAAGGAGTAAGTGTCTTTTAATTTCATGGCTGCAGTCACCATCTGCAGTAATTTTGGAGCCCCCCAAAATAAAGTCTGACACTGTTTCCACTGTTTCCTCATCTATTTTCCATGAAGTGATGGGACCAGATGCCATGATCTTAGTTTTCCACAAGTAGAGATAAATCATGAACTCTATCGTTCAAATTGTTAGATTCTGAGTATTAAATGAATGTCAGAGTAGTATTTAAGCATGGATACAATATAAAAGTCAAAGTTTTGAAATGAAGAGCATCTGTCCCATTCTCAGTGTCCTGTGCTCCTACATAAACATGGACCTTACGAGAGAGACAGGATTCTAATAACAGAATTAGTGAATGTCTAGTCCACATTATTCATTTGATAAATGTGTCAAACAAATAAAAAGAATTAGTTATAGACACTTTCCCAAGTTGGCCAATGTGATCTCTCCAATTTTTAATTTGGGACCTAGGTGTAATTTAACTTTGAATTTTCTTCTCTTACTCTATTCTAAGTTACAATTACTTTATAACTGATAATTTTTAATTTAATCTATTTGAACATGGTTAATGTTCTTAATATGTAAAGCTGTATTATATTGTGGAGATGTTAGGATTTCTATATATAGTATCATGTCAACTGCAAATAATGACAGTTTCACTGCTTCCTTTCTAAGTAGGATGCCTTTTCTTTCTTTTCCTTGTCTGATTTCTGTGGCTAAGACTTACAATACTATGTCAAATAGAAGTGATGATCCTTCTGAGTATCTTATCTTGTTCTTAAATTTAGAGGAAAGGCTTTTAGTATTTGACGATTGAGTATATTAGCTGTTCATTTGTCATAAATATTCTTTATCTTGTTAAGATATGTTACATGTATATTCACTTTAATTAAAGTTTTTTTTTATGTACTGATGTTGAATTTTGACACATGTTTCTTCAACTTCTATTGAGAGGATTGTATAATTTATGCCTTTTCCCTTGTTAATGTGGTATATCACATTAATTGATTTGCTAGTGTTGAACTCTCCTTGCATCCCTGGAATAGTTCCAACTTGATTATGTTCTGTGATCCTTTTTATATATTGTTGTATTTGCATCATGTGTTCTGCTCTGCTCTGTTCTGCTCTGCTCAGTCACTCAGTCATGTCCAATTCTTTGCAATCCCATGGACTGTAGCCACCAGGCTTCTCTGTCCATGGGATTCTCCAGGTAAGAATACTGTAGGTTGTCATTTACTACTCCAGGTATCAAACCTATGTCTCTTACATCTTCTGTGTTGGAAGGCAGATGCTCTATCATTCTTCTACCTGGGACATCCAGAATTTGGTTTACTAGTGTTTTCTTAATTTTTTCAACTATATTCATTAGTGGTGTAACCCTGTAACTGTCATTTTCTGTAATGCCTTTGATTTTGGTGTATGGGTAAAGGTAACCTTTTAGAATGAATTTGTGATTTTTTTCCTCCTCTTCAATTTCTTGGAATAGTTTGAGAAGAATAGGTATTATCTTTATATGTTTGATAGTTTCCCCTGTGAAGATGTTCTTTCTAGGACTTTTTTTGCTAGAGATTTTTTTAAGTTCAACCTATTCATTTCTTATTTTGTTTTTGGGTCCTCTCTCTTTTCTTCTTGGTGGGCATGGTTGAAGATTTATCAGTTTTGTTTATCTTTTCAAATAAACAACTCTTAATGTCATTGAGCTTTTCTTTTTTTTAAGTCTCTATTTTATTTCTCTTTGACTGCCCTACTATCGTTGCATTATTGCCAACTTATCCCTTTGTCTATTAATACTATATATATCGATATACCTATATATAGATATTTAAATGCTCATGGATTGGTTACATATACTCGACAGATGTGTATCCTGTTCTTTTATTATCCCTTTAACATTATATGGTGCCTTCCTTTGTATAGCCTTTGTTCTAATGTCTATTTTGTCTGATATTAATGTTACTGCCCTCTTTGTCATTTATGTTTGTGTGCAATATTTTTTTTTTCTTATCCTCTCACTTTCAGTCTGGGTATGTTGTGGATTTGAAGTGACTCTCTTGTAGGTAGCATATTTGTTTTGTTTTCTTGTTCGTGTCTGACTCTTTTGTGACCCCATGGACTGTAGCCCACCAGACTCCTCTGTCCGTGGGATTTCCCAGGCAATAATACTGGAGTGGATTGCCATTTCCTTTTATCAGGGATCTTCCTGACCTAGGAATTGAACCTCCATCTCCTACACTGCAAGCAGATTCTTTATCACTGAGCCAGTTGGGAAGCCCTCAGGCAGCATTATAGATGAGTCTTATATTTTCATACAGTTACTCATGTTTTATCTTTTGACTGGAGCATTTAGTCCATTAACATTACTTGTTTTCCACTTTGTTTTTCTAGTTCTTCTGCATTAATTTCTTCTTTTTGTTTTTTTCCATTGTGGGTTGATGATATTGTTTAGTAGTATGCTTATGTTCTTAGTTTCTGTGTATCTATTGCAATTTTTTGATATGTGGTTACCATGAGTTTTATATATGTTGCCTCATAATTATATCAACTTGTTTTAAACTGGTGGTCATTTCAGTTCAAACACATTTTCAGTGATCCACAGTTTTGTTTGTTTTTTACTCACTTCTCCCCCACTTTGTGTTCTGATGCCATACTTTATATCTTCATGCTTATTCCTTAGCTATTTATTGTAGTTAGAGTTGAGTATATAATTTTAGTTTTTAATATTCATGCTAGTTTACGTAAGTGATTGGTTCTCAGCCTTTATAGCCTCCCTGTATATGTGACTTTGGGCTTCCCAGGTGTATTAGTGGTAAAGAATTCACCTGCCAACACAGGAGAAGTAAGAGATGTATACATGACCCTGCATCAGGAAGATCTCTGGGAGGAGGGCATAGCAACCTACTGTAGTACTCTTGCCTGTAGAATCCCAAGGACAGTGGAGCCTGGTGGGCTATAATCCATAGGGTAACAAAGACTTGGAAGTGACTAAAGCCACTTAGAACACATGAATGCATATTTCTGAAATTTCAGTTCAGTACAGTTCAGTTCAGTTCAGTTCAGTTGCTCAGTCATGTCTGACTCTTTGCGACCCCATGAATTGCAGCATGCCAGGGCTCCCTGTCCAACACCAACTCCTGGAATTCACTCAGACTCACATCCATTGAGTCAGTGATGCTATCCAGCCATCTCATCCTCGGTTGTTCCCTTCTCCTCCCACCCCCAATCCCTCCCAGCATCAGAGTCTTTTCCATGAGTCAACACTTCGCATGAGGTGGCCAAAGTACTGGAGTTTCAGCTTTAGCATCATTCCTTGCAAAGAAATCCCAGGGCTGATCACCTTCAGAATGGACGGGTTGGATCTCCTTGCAGTCCAAGAGACTCTCAAGTCTTCTCCAACACCACAGTTCAAAAGCATCAATGCTTCAGCGTTCAGCCTTCTTCACAATCCAACTCTCACATCCATACATGACCACAGGAAAAACCATAGCCTTGACTAGACACACCTTAGTCGGAAAAGTAACGTTTCTGCTTTTGAATATGCTATCTAGGTTGGTCATAACTTTTCTTCCAAGGAGTAAGCGTCTTTTAATTTCATGGCTGCAGTCACCCTCTGCAGTGATTTTGGAGCCCCCAAAAATAAAGTCTGACACTGTTTCCACTGTTTCCCCATCTATTTGCCATGAAGTGATGGGAACAGATGCCATGATCTTCGTTTTCTGAATGTTGAGCTTTAAGCCAACTTTTTCACTTTTCTCTTTCACTTTCATCAAGAGGCTTTTGAGTTCGTCTTCACTTTCTGCCATAAGGGTGGTGTCATCAGCATATCTGAGGTTGTTGATATTTTTCCTGGCAATCTTGATCCCAGCTTGTGTTTCTTCCACTCCAGCATTTCTCATGATGTACACCGCATATAAGTTAAATAAGCAGGGTGACAATATACAGCCTTGACGTACTCCTTTTCCTATTTGGAACCAGTCTGTTGTTCCATGTCCAGTTTTAACTGTTGCTTCCTGACCTGCATACAGATTTCTCAAGAGGCAGGTCAGGTTGTGTGGTATTCCCATCTCTTTTGGAATTTTCCAGTTTATTGTGATCCACACAGTCAAAGGCTTTGGTATAGTCAATAAAGCAGAAATAGATGTTTTTCTGGAACTCTCTTGCTTTTTCAATGATCCAGTGGATGTGGCAATTTGATGTCTGGTTTCTCTGCCTTTTTTATACCAGCTTGAACATCAGGAAGTTCACAGTTCATGTATTGCTGAAGCCTGGCTTGGAGAATTTTGAGCATTACTTTACTAGCATGTGAGATGAGTGCAATTCTGTGGCAGTTTGAGCATTCTTTGACATTGCCTTTCTTTGGGATTGGAATGAAAACTGACCTTTCCCAGTCCTGGGGCCACTGCTGAGTATTCCAAATGTGCTGGCCTATTGAGTGCAACACTTTCACAGCATCATCTTTCAGGATTCAAAATGGCTCAACTGGAATTCCATCACCTCCACTAGCTTTGTTCGTAGTGATGCTTTCTAAGGCCCACTTGACTTCACATTCCAGGATGTCTGGCTCTAGATGAGTGATCACACCATCGTGATTATCCGGGTTGTGAAAATCTTTTTTGTACAGTTCTTCTGTATATTCTTGCCACCTCTTCTTAATATATTCTGCCTCTGTAAGGTCCATACCATTTCTGTCCTTTATCGAGCCCATCTTTGCATGAAATGTTCCCTTGATATCTCTAATTTTCTTGAAGAGATCTCTAGTCTTTCCCATTCTGTTGTTTTCCTCTATTTCTTTGCATTGATCACTGACGAAGGCTTTCTTATCTCTTCTTGCTATTCTTTGGAACTCTGCATGCAGATGCTTATTTCTTTCCTTTTCTCCTTTACTTTTTGCTTCTCTTCTTTTCATAGCTATTTGTAAGGCCTCTCCAGACAGCCATTTTGCTTTTTTGCATTTCTTTTCCATGGGGATGGTCTTGATCCCTGTCTCCTGTACAATGTCCGAAACCTCAGTCCATAGTTCATCAGGCACTCTATCTCTCTGATCTAGACCCTTAAATCTATTTCTCACTTCTACTGTATAATCATAAGGGATTTGATGTAGGTCATACCTAAATGGTCTAGCGGTTTTCCCTATTTTCTTCAATTTAATTCTGAATTTGGTAATAAGGAGTTCATGATCTGAGCCACAGTCAGCTCCTGGTCTTGTTTTTGCTGACTGTATAGAGCTTCTCCATCTTTGGCTGCAAAGAATATAATCAATCGGATTTTGTCGTTGACCATCTGGTGATGTCCATGTGTAGAGTCTTCTCTTGTGTTGTTGGAAGAGGGTGTTTGCTATGACCAGTGCATTTTTTTTGGCAAAACTCTATTAGTCTTTGCCCTGCTTCATTCCACATTCCAAGGCCAAATTTGCCTGTTACTCCAGGTGTTTCTTGACTTCCTACTTTTGCATTCCAGTCCCCTATAATGAAAATGACATCTTTTGGGGGTGTTAGTTCTAAAAGGTCTTGTAGGTCTTCATAAAACCGTTCAACTTCAGCTTCTTCAGTGTTACTGGTTGGGGCTAGACTTGGATAACTGTGATATTGAATGGTTTGCCTTGGAAACAAACAGTGATCATTCTGTCGTTTTTGAGATTGCATCCAAGTACTGCATTCCAAAATATTTTGTTGACCATGATGGCTACTCCATTTCTTCTGAGGGATTCCTGCCCGCAGTAGTAAATATGATGGTCATCTGAGTTAAATTCACCCATTCCAGTCCATTTTAGTTCCCTGATTCCTAGAATGTCGACGTTCACCCTTGCCGTCACTTGTTTGATCACTTCCAATTTGCCTTTATTCATAGACCTGACATTCCATGTTCCTATGCAATATTGCTCATTACAGCATCGGATTTTGCTTCTATCACCAGTCACATCCACAACTGGGTATTGTTTTTGCTTTGGCTCCATCCCTTCATTCTTTCTGGAGTTATTTCTCCACTGATATCCAGTAGCATATTGGGCACCTAATGACCTGGGGGGTTTCTCTTTTGGTATCCTATCATTTTGCCTTTTCATACTGTTCATGGGGTTCTCAAGGCAAGAATACTGAAGTGGCTTGCCATTCCCTTCTCCAGTGGACCACGCTCTGTCAGACCTCTCCACCATGACCCGCCCGTCTTGGGTTGCCCCGCAGGCATGGCTTGGTTTCATTGAGTCAGACAAGGCTGTGGTCCTAGTGTGATTAGACTAACTAGTTTTCTGTGAGTATGGTTTCAGTGTGTCTGCCCTCCGATGCCCTCTTGCAACACCTACCATCTTATTTGGATTTCTCTTACCTTGGGTGTGGGGTATCTCTTCATGGCTGCTCCAGCAAAGCGCAGCAGCTGCTCCTTACCTTTGACAAAGGGTATCTCCTCACCGCCGCCCTTCCTGACCTTCAATGTGGGATAGCTCCTCACCCATTCCAGTCCATTTTAGTTCGCTGACTTCTAGAATGTCAACGTTCACTCTTGCCATCTCTTGTTTGACCACTTCCAATTTGCCTTGATTCATGGACCTGACATTCCAGGTTCCTATGCAATACTGCTCTTTACATCATCGGACTTTGCTTCTATCTCCAGTCACATCCACAGCTGGGTATTATTTTTGCTTTGGCTCCATCCCTTCATTCTTTCTGGGGTTATTTCTCCACTGATCTCCAGTAGCATATTGGGCACCTACTGACCTGGGGAGTTCCTCATTCAGTATCCTATTATTTTGCCTTTCATACTGTTCATGGGGTTCTCAAGGAAAGAATACTGAAGTGGTTTGCCATTCCGTTCTCCAGTGGACTACATTGTGTCAGACCTCTCCCCCATGACCTGCCTGTCTTGGGTTTCCCCACGGGCATGGCTTGGTTTCATTGAGTTAGACAAGGCTGTGGTCCTAGTGTGATTAGATTGACGAGTTTTCTGTGAGTATGGTTTCAGTGTGTCTTCCCTCTGATGCCCTCTTGTAACACCTACCATCTTATTTGGGTTTCTCTTACCTTGGGCATGGGGTATCTCTTCACGGCTGCTCCAGCAAAGCGCACCTGCTGCTCCTTATCTTGGATGAGGGGTATCTCCTCACCGCCGTCCTTCCTGACCTTCAACATGGGATGGCTCCTCTAGGCCCTCCTGCACCAACGCAGCCACCATGGCCTCGGGCATGGGGTTGCTTTTCTCGGCCGCTGCCCCTGGCCTCAGACATGGGGTGGCTCCTCTCGGCCATCCCCACTGACCTCACGTATGGGGTAGCTCCTCTCGGCTGTTCCTGCGCCGTTGCAGCCTGGCATTCTCGGCTGCTGCCCCTGACGTCGGACGTGAGATAACTCCTCTTGGCCACCACCCTTCATGCATGGGATCCTCCAGGCTTCTACCCCTGACCTCGGACGTGGAGTATCCCCTCTTGGCCGCACTTAGCGTGCCAGTCAAAGCCGCCTTTCAATGCCTATTCACAATATTGGTCACTGAAAAAAATATTGATAAGAAGAGACTTATATGTAACATCTATTGCTGTCTTTTGCAAGATATAGACTATTATGCCATATCGTGTTTTAAAATTCTGCTATAAAATGCTTTCTTATTTGAAGGATTTAAAGTGACTAGAACATAGCTCTTTAAAAATCTAGTTCTATATGGTTCATTTCAGTTCAATTCAGTCATTCAGTCGTGTCTGACTCTTTGCAACCCCATGAATCGCAGCATGCCAGGCCTCCTTGTCCAACACCAACTCCCGGAGTTCACTCAGACTTACGTTCATCAAGGTAGTGATGCCATCTCATCCTCTGTCGTCCCCTTCTCCTCCTGCCCCCAATCCCTCCCAGCATCAGGGTCTTTTCCAATGAGTCAACTCTTCTCATGAGGTGGCCAAAGTAATGGAGTTTCAGCTTCAGCATCATTCCTTCCAAAGAAATCCCAGGGCTGATCTCCTTCAGAATGAACTGGTTGGATCTCCTTGCAGTCCAAGGGACTCTCAAGAGTCTTCTCCGACACCACAGTTCAAAAGCATCAATTCTTCGGCACTCAGCCTTCTTCACAGTCCAACTCTCACATCCATACATGACCACAGGAAGAACCATAGCCTTGACTAGATGGACTTAGTCGTCAAAGTAATGTCTCTGCTTTTGAATATACTATCTAGGTTGGTCATAACATTTCTTCCAAGGAGCAAGCGTCTTTTAATTACATGGCTGCAATTTACAGTGGTTTGGAGGCCCCAAATATAAAGTCTGACACTGTTTCCACTCTTTCCCTATCTATTTCCCAAGAAGTGATGGGACCGAATGCCTTGATCTTCATTTTCTGAATGTTGAGCTTAAAGCCAGCTTTTTCACTCTCTCTTTCACTTTCATCAAGAGGCTTTTTAGTTCCTCTTCACTTTCTGCCATAAGGGTGGTGTCATCTATATGATTAGGAAGGAAAAAAGTATTCAAATTCGTGATTTTTTAACTCATTTTTATAAAATTAAGAAAAAATATCTTTTAAAAAAGTAAATAAGAATTTATATTATGTGATAACACCGTATCCACACAAGTGATTTGCTTGATGTGTTTTTTTTGAACCCTATATGTCTGTCTCCTTTGTGACCTGTTGGACTGTAGCCTGTTAGCTCCTCTGTCCATGGGGATTCTCCAGGCAAGAATACTGTAGTGGGTAGCCTATCTCATTGGAAAAGACTCTGATGATGGGGGGAATTGCGGGCCGGAGGAGAAGGGGATGACAGAGAATGAGATGGCTGGATGGCATCACTGACTCGATGGACATGAATTTGAGTGAACTCCCGGAGTTGGTGATGGACAGGGAGGCCTGGCGTGCTGCAGTTCATGGGGTCGCAAAGAGTCGGACACGACTGACTGAACTGATATGCAAATAGCCAACATTTCTTCATCACAGTGATGTTACAATATATAATTTGAAATTCGGCTACTGTGTAAGTAGGAAATTTAGTAAACAAGAATAAAAACATATTTCACTGAACTTCTATCCTATTTGACTATCATATAAATTGTGATGAAAAACAAATTCAAGAGTATAATTCAGAGACTCTACTTTAACCACCTAAATTAATTTCAAATGAAAATGAAAATAGAATATTCCTTTAGTAAATTTGCTAATTTTTACAGTGCTATGTTGGCTTCCCTGTGGCTCAGTTGGTAAAGAATCCGCCTGCAATGTGTGAGACCTCCCTCGATTGGGAAGATCCCCTGGAGAAGAGAAAGGCTTCCCATTCCAGCATTCTGGCCCAGAGAATTCCATGGACTGTGTAGTCCATGGGGTAGCAAGGAGTCGGACACGACTGAGCAATTTTCACTTTTACTTTCACTTTCACAGTGGTATGTAATATCTCAATTTATAATTCTTTTTATTTATACTTTATGGTGGAACCGCTGCTTTAACACATGCTAATAAATTTGTACTTTTCTAAATTAGCTTTGATAGAAGGCTAAACAATACATAGTTATGTGGAATAACAAATTAGTAAATAAAATACAATGTAGAAAACAGGAGATTAAATTTAAAGGCTATTTCTTTTTTCAGACTTTTTATTTTCTTACTTTATTCCTCACATCCTGACATATACACTGGCCCTCAATCAATGAGGCTAAACGGGATTGCTTAGATGAAAAAGTGATCTATGCATTTGCTTTAATTTTATCTCTAGCACTCACTGATCTCCAGAACAAATATTAACTCCTTTGGAGATGACAAGCAAATGAAAGAAAACCCTTCTAAATTATATTATGTGTTCACACAGTTTTTAATAAGACTGTGTGAAAAATTAGAGACACATCACACTGCAGATTGATAGGCATATTTATATCAGTTTTCTTGGAAGAATTTCTCCTTTTAAGGTTGTAGTTGTTTAGATTTTAGTTTTTATTCCTGAAATTCATGGACAAAGTTTAAATTTCACCCAAACAGCACATATACACAACAGCATATATTTTGTGCAAATATTTTTGTAGTTACTATTTTCTGGCAGCAAGCAACAAAACAATGTAAATCAACTATTTTGCCTTCTGCCTCCATGGTATGCAAATATTTTGTACAAATGTTCTTATATACACAAACACAAACAGATTGAGATAATGAGAATGTATTTTTATGGTTTATTTCAGCCAATATTCTATTTTATTAAATTAATATAAACACTATACCAGTAAGTAATGAATATTCTGAACAGTAGTTCAGTTGCTCAGTTGTATCTGACTCTTTGTCAGCCCATGGACTGTAGCATGCCAGGCATCCCTGTCCATCACCAACTTCTAGAGACTACTCAAATTCATGTCTATTATGTCGGTGATGCCATCTAATCATCTCATCCAATGTCGTCCCCTTCTCCTCCCGCCTTTAATCTTTCCCAGAATCAGGGTCTTTTCCAGTGAGTTGGTTCCTCGCACCAAGTGGCCAAAGTATTGGAATTTCAGCTTCTGCATCAGTCCTTCCAATGAATATTCAGGACTGATTTCCTTTAGGATTGACTGGTTTGATCTCCATGCAGTCCAAGAGATTCTCAAGAGTCTTCTCCAACACCATAGTTCAAAAGCATCAATTCTTTGGCACTCAGCTTTCTTTATAATCCAAAACTCATATGCATACATAACTACTGGAAAAACCATAGCTTTGATTAGACAGACCTTTGTTGGCCAAGTAAAGTCTCTGCTTTTTAATATGCTGTCTAGTTTGGTCATAGCTTTTCTTTCAAGGAACAAGAGTCTTTTAATTTCATGGCTGCAATCACCATCTGCTGTGATTTTGGAGCCCCATAAAATAAAATCTGTCAGTGTTTCCTTTGTTTCCCCATATATTTGCCATGAAGTGATGGGACAGGATGCCATGATCTTAGTTTTCTGATTGTTGAGTTTTAAGCCAACTTTTATACTCTCCACTTTGACTTTCATCAAGAGGCTCTTTATTTCTTCTTCGCTTTCTGCCATAAGGTTGATGTCTTCTGCGTATCTGAGGTTATTAATATTTCTCTGGGAAATCTTTTTTTTAATAAAAATTTATTTAATTGGAGGTTAATTAGTTTACAATGTTGTATTGGTTTTGCCATACATCAACATATATCTGCCACAGGTATACACATGTTCCCCATCCTGAACCTCCCTCCCTCCTCCTTCCCCGTACCATCCCTCTGGGTCGTCTCAGTGTATCAGCCCCAAGCATACAGTATCATGCATTGAACCTGGACTGGTGACTCATTTCATATATGATATTTTACATGTTTCAATGCCATTCTCCCAAATCATCCCACCCTCTCCCTCTCCCACAGAGTCCAAAAGACTGTTCTATACATCTGTGTCTCTTTTGCTGTCTTGCATACAGGGTTATCGTTATCATCTTTCTAAATTCCGTATATATGTGTTAATTTAGTGTATTGGTGTTTTTCTTTCTGGGTTACTTCACGCTGTATAATAGGTTCCAGTTTCATCCACCTCATTAGAACTGATTCAAATGTATTCTTTTTAATGGCTGAGTAATACTCTGTTGTGTATATGTACCACTGCTTTCTTATCCATTCATCTGCTGGGTTGCTTCCATGTCCTGGCTATTATAAACAGTGCTGTGATGAACATTGGGGTACACATGTCTCTTTCAATTCTGGTTTCCTCGGTGTGTATGCCCAGCAGTGGGATTTCTGGGTCATAAGGCAGTTCTATTTCCAGTTTTTTAAGGAATCTCTACACTGTTCTCCATAGTGGCTGTATTAGTTTGCATTCCCACCAACAGTGTAAGAGGGTTCCCTTTTCTCCACACCCTCTCCAGCATTTATTGCTTGTAGACTTTTGGATCACAGGCATTCTGACTGGTGTGAAATGGTACCTTATTGTGGTTTTGGTTTGCATTTCTCTGATAATGAGTGATGTTGAGCACCTTTTCATGTGTTTGGTAGCCATCTGTATGTCTTTGGAGAAATGTCTATTTAGTTCTTTGCCCATTTTTTTATTGGGTCATTTATTTTTCTGGAAATGAGCTGCAGGAGTTTCTTGTATATTTTTGAGATTAGTTGTCAGTTGCTTCATTTGCTATTCTTTTCTCCCATTCCGAAGGCTGTCTTTTCACTTTGCTTACAGTTTCCTTTGTTGTGCAGAAGCGTTTAATTTTAATTAGGTCCCATTTGTTTAATTTTGCTTTTATTTTCAGTATTCTGGGAGGTGGGTCATAGAGGATCTTGCTGTGATTTATGTCAGAGAGTGTTTTGCCTATGTTCTCCTCTAGGAGTTTTATAGTTTCTGGTCTTATGTTTATATCTTTAGTCCATTTTGAGTTTATTTTTGTGTATGGTGTTAGAAAGTGATCTAGTTTCATTCTTTTACAAGTGGTTGACCAGTTTTCCCAGCACCACTTGTTAAAGAGATTTTCTTTAATCCATTTTATATTCTTGCTTCCTTTGTCGAAGATAAGATGTCCATCAGTTCAGTTCAGTTCAGTCACTCATGTCCAACTCTTTGCGACCCCATGAATCGCAGCACGCCAGGCCTCCCTGTCCATCCCCAACTCCTGGAGTTCACTCAGACTCACGTCCATCGAGTCAGTGATGCCATCCAGCCATCTCATCCTCTGTCGTCCCCTTCTCCTCCTGCCCCCAATCCCTCCCAGCATCAGAGTCTTTTCCAATGAGTCAACTCTTTGCATGAGGTGGCCAAAGTACTGAAGTTTCAGCTTTAGCATCATTCCTTCCAAAGAAATCCCAGGGCTGATCTCCTTCAGAATAGACTGGTTGGATCTCCTTGCAGTCCAAGGGACTCTCAAGAGTCTTTTCCAACACCACACTACAAAAGCATCAATTATTCGGTGCTCAGCCTTCTTCACAGTCCAACTTTTCTTCCAAGGAGTAAGAGTATTGGTGTGTGGATTTAGTGCTGGGCTTTCTATTTTGTTCCATTGATCTATATTTCTGTCATTGTGCCAGTACCATCCTGTCTTGATGACTGTGGCTGTGTAGTAGAGCCTGAAGTCAGGCAGGTTGATTCCTCCAGTACCATTCTTCTTTTTCAAGATTACTTTGGCTATTCGAGGTTTTTTGTATTTCCATACAAATTTTGAAATTGTTTGTTCTAGATCTGTGAAAAATACCGTTGGTAGCTTGATAGGGATTGCACTGAATATATAAATTGCTTTGGGTAGTATACTCATTTTCACTATATTGATTCTTCTGATCCATGAGCATGGTATATTTCTCTATCTATTAGTGTCCTCTTTGATTTTTTTTACCAGTGTTTTATAGTTTTCTATATATAGGTCTTTTGTTTCTTTAGGTAGATATATTCCTAAGTATTTTATTCTTTTTGTTGCAATGGTGAATGGAATTGTTTCCTTAATTTCTCTTTCTATTTTCTCATTATATATAGTATAGGAATGCAAGGGATTTCTGTGTGTTGATTTTATATCCTGCAATTTTACTATATTCATTAATTAGCTCTAGTAATTTCCTGGTGGAGTCTTTAGGGTTTTCTATGTAGAGGATCATGTCATCTGCAAACAGTGAGAGTTTTACTTCTTCTTTTCCAATTTGGATTCCTTTTATTCTTATTCTGCTCTTATTGCTGTGCACAAAACTTCCAGAACTATGTTGAATAGTAGCGGTGAAAGTGGGCACCCTTGTCTTGTTCCAGACTTTAGGGGAAATGCTTTCAATTTTTCACCATTTAGGATAATGTTTTCTGTGGGTTTGTCATATATAGCTTTTATTATGTTGAGATATGTTCCTTCTATTCCTGCTTTCTGGAGAGTTTTTATCATTAATGGATGTTGAATTTTGTCAAAGGCTTTCTCTGCGTCTATTGAGATAATCATATGGCTTTTATTTTTCAATTTGTTAATGTGGTGTATTACATTGATTGATTTGCGGATATTGAAGAATCCTTGCATCCTTGGGATAAAGCCCACTTGTTCATGGTGTATGATCTTTTTAATGTGTTGTTGGATTCTGATTGCTAGAATTTTGTTTAGAATTTTTGCATCTATGTTCATCAGTGATATTAGCCTGTAGTTTTCTTTTTTTTGTGGCATCTTTGTCAGGTTTTGGTATTAGGGTGATGGTGGCCTCATAGAATGAGTTTGAAAGTTTACCTTCCTCTGCAGTTTTCTGGAAGAGTTTGAGTAGGATAGGTGTTAGCTCTTCTCAAAATTTTTGGTAGAATTCAGCTGTGAAGCCGTCTGGACCTGAGCTATTGTTTGCTGGAAGATTCCTGATTACAGTTTCAATTTCCATGCTTGTGATGGGTCTGTTAAGATTTTCTCTTTCTTCCTGGTTCAGTATTGGAAAGTTGTACTTTTCTAAGAATTTGTCCATTTCTTCCAGGTTGTCCATTTTATTGGCATATAATTGCTGATAGTAGTCTCTTATGATCCTTTGTATTTCTGTGTTGTCTGTTGTGATCTCTCCATTTTCATTTCTAATTTTATTGATTGATTTTTCTCCCTTTGTTTCATGATGAGTCTGGCTAATGGTTTTTCAATTTTATTTATCCCTTCAAAGAACCACCTTTTGGCTTTGTTGATTCTTGCTATGGTCTCTTTTGTTCCTTTTGCATTTATTTCCGCCCTAATTTTTAAGATTTCTTTCCTTCTACTAACCCTGGGGTTCTCCATTTCTTCTTTTTCTAGTTGCTTTAGGTGTAGAGTTAGGTTATTTATTTGACTTTTTTCTTGTTTCTTGAGGTATGCCTGTATTTCTATGAACTTTCCCCTTAGCACTGCTTTTACAGTGTCCCACAGGTTTTGGGTTGTTGTGTTTTCATTTTCATTCATTTCTATGCATATTTCGATTTCTTTTTTGATTTCTTCTGTGATTTGTTGGTTATTCAGCAGTGTGTTATTCAGCCTCCATATGCTGCAATTTTTAATAGTTTTTCTCCTGTAATTGAGATCTAATCTTACTGCACTGTGGTCAGACAAGATGCTTGGAATGATTTCAGTTTTTTTGAATTTACCAAGGCTAGATTTATGGCCCAGGGTGTGATCGATCCTGGAGAAGGTTCCGTGTGTGCTTGAGAAAAAGGTGAAATTCATTGTTTTGGGGTGAAATGTCTTATAGATATCAACTAGGTCTAACTGGTCTAATGTATCATTTAAAGTTTGTGTTTCCTTGTTAATTTTCTGTTTAGTTGATCTATCCATAGGTGTGAGTGGGCTGTTAAAGTCTCCCACTATTATTGTGTTGTTGTTAATTTCCCCTTTCATACTTGTTAGCATTTGTCTTACATATTGTGGTGCTATGTTGGGTGCATGTATATATTTATAATTGTTATATCTTCTTCTTGGATTGATCCTTTGATCATTATGTAGTGTCTTTCTTTGTCTCTTTTCACAGCCTTTGTTTTAAAGTCTATTTTATCTGATATGAGTATTGCTACTCCTCTTTTTTGGGCCTCTATTTTCATGGAATATCTTTTTCCAGCCCTTCACTTTCAGTCTGTATGTGTCCCCTGTTTTGAGGTGGGTCTCTTGTAGACAACATATATAGGGGTCTTGTTTTTGTATCCATTCAGCCAGTCTTTGTCTTTTGGTTGGGGCATTCAACCCATTTAAGTTTAAGGTAATTATTGATAAGTATGATCCCGTTGCCATTTACTTTATTGTTTTGGGTTTGAGTGTATACACCCTTTTTGTGTTTCCTGTCTAGAGAATATCCTTTAGCCTTTGTTGGAGAGCTGGTTTGGTGGTGCTGAATTCTCTCAGCTTTTGCTTGTCTGTAAAGCTTTTGATTTCTCCTTCATATTTGAATGAGATACTTGGTGGGTACAGTAATCTTGGCTGTAGGTTATTTTCTTTCATCACTTTAAGTGTGTCTTGCCATCCCCTCCTGGCTTGAAGAGTTTCTATTGAAATATCAGCTGTTATCCTTATGGGAGTCCCCTTGTGTGTTATTTGTTGTTTTTCCCTTGCTGCTTTTAATATTTGTTCTTTGTGTTTGACCTTTGTTAATTTGATTAATATATGTCTTGGGGTATTTTGCCTTGGGTTTATCCTGTTTGAGACTCTCTGGGTTTCTTGGACTTGGGTGGTTATTTCCTTCCCCATTTTAGGGAAGTTTTCAACTATTATCTCCTCAAGGATTTTCTTATGGTCTTTCTTTTTGTCTTCTTCTTCTGGGACTCCTATGATTTGAATGTTGGGACATTTAACACTGTCCTGGAGGTCTCTGAGATTGTCCTCATTTCTTTTAATTTGTTTTTCTTTTTTCCTCTCTGATTCATTTATTTCTACCATTCTATCTTCTAATTCACTAATTCTATCTTCTGCCTCTGTTATTCTACTATTTGTTGCCTTCAGAGTGTTTTTGATCTCACTTATTGCATTACTCATTATATATTGACTCTTTTTTATTTCTTCTAGTTCCTTGTTAAACTTTTCTTGCATCTTCTCAGTCCTTGTCTCCAGGCTATTTATCTGTGATTCCATTTTGATTTCAAGATTTTGGATCATTTTCACTACCATTATTGAGAATTCTTTCTCAGGTAGATTCCCTATCTCTTCTTCTTTTGTTTGGTTTGGTGGGCTTTTATCCTGTTCCTTTACCTGCTGGGTATTCCTCTGTCTCTTCATCTTGTTTATATTGCTGAGTTTGGGGTATCCTTTCTGTATCCTGGCAGTTTGTGGAGTTCTCTTTATTGTGGCATTTCCTCGCTGTGGGTGGGTTTGTATCAGTGGCTTGTCAAGGTTTCTTGGTTAGGGAATCTTGTGTCAGTGTTCTGGTGGGTGGAGCTGAATTTCTTCTCTCTGGAGTGCAATGAAGTGTCTAGTAATGAGTTATTAGATGTCAGTGGCTTGGGGATAACTTTGGGCAGCCTGTATATTGGAGTCAGGGGTGTGTTCATGTGTTGCCTGAGAATTTGCGTGGTATGTCTTGCTCTGGACCTTGTTGGCCCTTGGGTGGTGCTTGGTTTCAGTGTAGGTATGGAGGCGTTTGATGAACTCCTGTCAATTAATGTTCCCTGGAGTCAGGAGCTCTCTGGTGTTCTCAGGGTTTGGACTTAAGCCTCCTGCTTCTGGTTTTCAGTCTTATTTTTGTCATAGTCTCAAAACTTCTCCTTCTATACAGCACCATTGATAAAACATCTAGGTTAAAGATGCAAAGTTTCTCCACAGTGAGGGACACCCAGAGAGGTTCACAGAGTTACATGGAGAAGAAAAGAGGGAAGAGAGAGTTAGAGGTGACCCAAATGAGATGAGGTGGAATCAAAAGAGGAGAGAGCAAGCTAGCCAGTGCTCACTTCCTTATGTGCACTCCACAACTGGACCACTCAGAGATGTTCACGGAGTTATACAGAGAAGAGAAGAGGGAGGAAGGAGACAGAGGTGGCCAGAAGGATAAAAGGGGGGAATGAAAAGGAGAGAGACAGATCCAGCCAGTAATCAGTCCCCTAAGTGTTCTCCACCATTTGGAACCCACAGAGATTCACAGAGTTGGGTAGAGAAGAGAGGGGTTAGTGAGGAGACACAGGTGACCTGGTGGAGAAAAGGGAGAGTCCAAAGGGGGAGAGAGCAGTCAAGCCAGTAATCTCACTCCCAAGTAAAAATGGGTACCGAAGATTGGGTTCTTAAAGGTACAAAATTGATAACAAATACCAAAAAGCAAAGATTAAAAATCTAGAGTAGCATTTGGAATTTCAAAAATACACTATTAAAGAAAAGAAGAAAAATAAAGTCACAAAAATTTTATATATGTATATATATATATATGAAGTTTGCTTTTAAAAAATAGGGTCTTTTTTTTTTCCAAAGTAATAGGTTATACAAGTGAAAATTAGAGGAGTAATAGAGGAGTTAAAAATTAAAAAAAATTAAAAAAAAGAAAGATCATAAAAATAGTAAAAATACATCTAGGACTTTCTCTGATGTTGTGGGCATTGTGGGGTCAGTTCATTTTCGGATAGTTCCTTGGTCTGGCTTCTATTTCTCAAGATCTATAGGCCCCTTCCTATGTAGTCAGTACTAACGATGGGGTTTTAATCTATTGCACCTGTCACTTCCAAGGCAATTCCCTGTTTTAGCTTCTGTTTGCTGGTCTCTTCAGTGTCTGCTTTCCACCCTGACACACAGAGGGCAGTGATGGACACTCTTTTTAGGCTCACTTGTTCAGTCAAGCTGTGGGGAGGGAGGGATACTGCAAACAAATAGCACTGGCGTGTGCTCATAGTGCCTCAGCCAGACTGGACCTGCCCCCACTCATGGCGCATGTACCCTCCCTGCCCACACTGCTCAGGCTCTAGGTTGCTCTGCCGGGAACAATCAGAGGCCTGCCCTGGGCTGCATGCACCTCCCAGGTCTAAGCCACTCAAGTTCAGGCACTCGGGTAGTCCTCAGAGGCACAGACTCGGTTGGGCCTGCGTTTTGTGCCCTTCCCAGGTCCAAGCAGCTCAGATGATGGGGTGTTTGGCAAGCATGGTAGCTGTGACCTATTGCCTCCCCTGTCCCTGCCGGCAGTTTTCTGGGTGTAAAACTGGCACACCTTCTCAGGCAGATGTTTACTGTCCAGAACCCCAAGAAGTCTTAGTTAGCAAAGAAGCCTGCTTACAGTTTTGTAGATAGTGTCTCTTTGGGGCTGTGATTGCCCCCTTCTGGCTCTGGCTGCCTGTCACCGGAGGGGGATGGTCTGCAGCCGACTAGCTCTGTTCAGTCCTTTGTTCTGTGCCTGGGCCTGGTGGTGTCTTAGGTTAGGGCTGGCTTTTCGTGTGGTAGTTACCCCACAGTCTGGTTTGCTAGCCCAAGTTAGTTCACTCAGATTGGGCTTGGGGCATTCAGGCCAGATCCTTACACTAAGCAATGCAGCCCGCGCCTCCCTGCCTAGCCCCCACTTGCTGGTGGTGGGTGCAAGCATCTGTGCTGCTTCTCCACTGGGGGAGTTACCCTTGGGCTCATAATCTGTGGGTTTTAATTATTTATTTGTTTCCTCCCTGTTATGTTGCCCTCTGTGCTTCCAAGGCTCGCCACAGAGTGAGTGTTTCCTGGTGTTTGGAAACTTCTCACTTTTTGAGACTCCCTTCCCGGGACAGAGCTCCATCCCTACCTCTTTTGTCTCACTTTTTGTCTTTTATATTTTTTCCTACCTCCTTTCAAAGAAAATGGGCTGCTTCTCTGGGTGCCTGATGTTCTCTGCCAGCATTCAGAGGTTGTTTTGTGGAATTTATTCAACGTTTAAATGTTCTTTTTTGATGAATTTGTGGGGGAGAAAGTGGTCTCCCTGTCCTATTCCTCCACCATCTTAGGACCGCCTCCTCTCCGGGAAATCTTGACTCCAGTTTGTGCTTCACCCAGCCCAGCATTTCTCATGATGTACTCAGCATAAAAGTTAAATAAGCTGGGGACAATATACAGTCTTGACATACTCCTTTTCCTATTTGGAACTAGTCTGTTGTTCAGGCTTCTTGACTTGCATACAGATTTCTCAGGAGGAAAGTCAGGTGGTCTAATATTCCCATTTCTTTAAGGATTTTCCACAGTTTGTTGTGATCCACACAGTCAAAGGCATAGTCAGTAAAGCAGAAGTGTGTGGTTTTCTAGAACTCTCTTGCTTTTTTGATGATCCAGCAAATGTTGGCAATTTGATCTCTGGTTCCTCTGCCTTTTCTAAATCCATCTTGAACATTTGGAAGTTCACAGTTCACATACTGTTGAAACCTGGCTTGGAGAATTTTGAGCATTACTTTGCTAGTGTGTGAGATGAGTGCAATTGTGTGGTAGCTTGAGCATTCTTTGGCATTGCCTCTCTTTGGGATTGAAATATAAACTGACCTTTTCTAGTCCTGTGGCCACTGCTGAGTTTTCCCAATTTGCTGGCATATTGAGTGTAGCACTTTCACAGCATCATCTTTTAGGATTTGAAATAGCTCACCTGGAACTCCATCACCTCCGCTAGTTTTGTTCATAGTGATGCTGTTTTATTGCTTGACTTTTCATGAGTCAGACCTCTAAAAAAAAAATATTGAGTAGAATGAGATAAAAATAGAGTTGAAAGTTATATTTAGGTAGTCACATATTTAGATGTGATCAGATATTTTATATTTGTATCAAATTATTGTAGGTGATCAGATATTTAAATAATTAAAGACACTCATTCATTACATTGAATTATTTTTTAAAAGTACCTATTCTGGTAATAATGCTGAGCCTACAATATGTAATCTCATGTTCATGTAGCTGATAGTAGACTTGCTCCAAATAATTGCCATCCAGTTTGATACCGGTTGGCATGAGGAGAGCACAGGATATTATATGGAGATACCCGAGCTCACTGCCATGTGGAACAAGCATCTGGAAATCTGACTAAACTGTTCACTTTCACTTCGGATGTTTTGATGGTATGTAGACATTTCTACTTTCAGTATATTCATCACAGCTGTGCATTCTTTCCTGTAATCTCTAGAGAATTCTCAAAAGTATGTTGAATTTTTTGTAATGTTAATGATAGTCTTTCTTGCTTATTCAGCATTATATTATAAACGTTTTTATAAAAGATAATATTGAAGTGGAGAGCTCTAATGAGGCTCACTAACATCAACTGGAAGATGCATAAAGTTGGAAGGAAAAGAATTAAGTTGATTTCTTGCTAATATGAAATCACAGTCTGACAGGTTCAGTAAGAACTGAGAACCTTTCAAGAGAGTGCCAAGTTTCTAAGCAGTTTGAGTAAACAGGAATTTCAGGTATGCTAATTTGGAATTGAAATGTATTGCTCTTTGGCTGTGTCAGCCTGTATAATACAATATCTTCCAATTTGCGTTTAATAAGAATGTTATTGTAGTTTTAAAAATAATTTTTCTTTAAAATTCTTATGCTTATTGTAATTTTAGAGGAATTTTATAACAACCATCAGAGATTAGAAATGATGGATGATAAAATTACATAGTAAGACATAACATATTCTGAGTATTTACTCTGTGCTAAGTACTACTTTAGGTGCTCTGGATCACTAACTTAGTGAATTCTAATGACAGGGCTGAAATAAGGAAATGTAGATCACATCCCCATTTACAGACAAAGAAACTGAGACACCGAGTGATTAGTATTTTTTCAGTGTCACAGAGCTAATAAATGACTGAGCTAAATAAGGAGGTCTTGCTTCAGAGTATACATTTTCTAAATACACGGCCTCTAATTCAGTTCAGTTCAGTTCACTCACTCAGTCATGTCCAACTCTTTGTGACCCCATGAATCACACCATGCCAGGCCTTCCTGTCCATTACCAACTCCCGGAGTTCACCCAAACTCATGTACATCGAGTCGGTGATGCCATCCAGCCATCTCATCCTCTGTCATCCCCTTCTCCTCCTCTGTCATCCCCTTCTCCTCCTGCCCCCTTCCCTGCCAGCATCAGAGTCTTTTCCAATCAGTCAACTCTTCGCATGAGGTGGCCAAATTATTGGAGTTTCAGCTTCAGCATCAGTCTTTCCAAAGAAATCCCAGGGCTAATCTCCTTCAGAATGGACTGGTTGGATCTCCTTGCAGTCCAAGGGACTTTCAAGAGTCTTCTCCAACACCACAGTTCAAAAGCATCAATTCTTCAGTGCTCAGCTTTCTTTGCAGTCCGACTCTCACATCCATACATGACCCGTGGAAAAACCATAGCCTTGACTAGACGGAACTTTGTTGGCAAAGTAATATCTCTGCTTTTGAATATGCTATCTAGGCTGGTCATAACTTTCCTTCCAAGGAGTAAGTGTCTTTTAATTTCATCGCTGCAATCACTAACTGCAGTGATTTTGGAGCCCCCCACAATAAAGTCGGACACAGTTTCCACTGTTTCCCCTGGGACCAGATGCCATGATCTTCATTTTCTGAAATTTGAGCTTTAAGCCAACTTTTTCACTCTCCTCTTTCACTTTTATCAAGAGGCTTTTTAGTTCCTCTTCACTTTCTGCCATAAGGGTGGTGTCATCTGCATATCTGAGGTTATTGATATTTCTCCCACAATCTTAATTCCAGCTTGTGCTTCTTCCAGTCCAGCTCTTTTCATGATGTACTCTGCATATAAGTTAAATAAGCAGGGTGACAATATACAGCCTTGATGTACTCCTTTCCCTATTTGGAACCAGTCTGTTGTTCCATGTCCAGTTCTAACTGTTGCTTCCTGACCTGCATATAGGTTTCTCAAGAGGCAGGTCAGGTGGTCTGGTATTCCCATCTCTTTTGGAATTTTCCACAGTTTCTTGTGATCCACACAGTCAAAGGCTTTGGCATAGTCAATAAAGCAGAAATAGATGTTTTCCTGGAACTCTCTTGCTTTTTCCATGATCCAGCAGATGTTGGCAATTTGATCTTTGGTTCCTTTGCTTTTCAAAAACCAGCTTGAACATCTGGATGTTCATGGTTCACGTATTGCTGAATCCTGGCTTGGAGAACTTTGAGCATTACTTTACTAGTGTGTGAGATGAGTGCAATTGTGTGGTAGCTTGAACATTCTTTGGCATTGCCTTTCTTTGGGATTGGAATGAAAACTGACCTTTTCCAGTCCTGTGGCCACTGCTGAGTTTTCCAAATTTGCTGGCCTATTGAAAACTCAGCAGTGACCTCTAATTTGCCTCAAAAGAATATTTCCATTTCCTTAGTCTATTATTTGTGGTTACAATATTATTATTTTTGCTACATTTGACATTCATGCGTGTGTGCTAAATCACTTCAGTTATGTTTGACATTTGTGACCCTATTGACTATTAGCCCACCAGGCTCCTCTGTCCATGGGGCTCTCCCTGAAAGAAACCTGGAGTGGGTTGCCATGCCCTAAAACATTGCAAATTTGGTACCAACATCAATAAATAGAGAAACAAAATCCAATCAACCTGTGGATAAAAGTAGTAATACAGGAATAGAGAAATAGGGATATCTAACATTAGTCTGCCAAGTACTTTTACAATATACTATTTTCCCTTACCTTTATAGATTTTTAAAATTTTAATAAAGGATTTGGTTTTGAAGGCATTATCATGGTAAGCAGTACACTGCTTTTCTAAGCTATTGTGGTGGCCAGGTGCAAAAAAAAAGCTTTCACAATTTTGAATTCTCTCTACTCTGATATACACATCTCTTTATTGATAGGAATCTGTTTCTAAACAAATATTATAATTCAATTGATTATAATCATTAAATTGAACTTGATACTTTTTACAAAATTTCTTATTTTCTCATTTCTAAAGAAAGAAAGAAAGTGAAGTCACTCAGTTGTGTCCAACTCTTTGCAACCCCATGGACTGTAGCCTATCAGGGTCCTCTGTCCGTGTGATTTTCCAGGCAAGAATACTGGAGTGGGTTGCCATTTCCTTCTCCAGGGCATCTTCCCAACCCAGGGATCAAACCCGGGTCTCCCGCACTGTGGGCAGATGCTTTATCATGTGAGCCACCAAGGAAGCCCATTTATAAAGTTATTATCTATTATTATTCATATTTAAAATTGTGTTCTGTATTTCATATAATTTACAAAATTCATCTCCTGACTTCTGGTCTATAAAATGAAATTTTAAATAGACTTTGTCTGAAGCACACTATGAGAAGTGGATAAAAATAAAATATTGGGAACAAGACGTGAGGAAAGAAATTCCTAGTACTATCAAATTCAGTTATATGAAAATGTACATTTAACTTTTTTCCTATTTTGAGCCTAACACCACCCCATTTAATCATTCTTGCTAGAGAATGTATATTTTACTCCCTATTCCAAATACCTAAGCGCTTGTTACTATAAGCAGGTAAAATTGAGTCAAACCTTCAGCTCTGTTCACTTTTGTTAGGCTGTCTTCTTTTGCACTAAATCATGTTCAGTACACAGAAGAGTCTAAATATACGAAGAAGAATCACTTCACATGGCTTTCCCATGTGTCTCCATTCCTCTTCTTAATAATTTTTTTTTTTTACTTTTTCTTTTTTTTTTTAAATTTATTATTTATTTTTAATTTTTTACTTTACAATTCTGTATTGGTTTTGGCATAGATTGACATGAATCCACCACAGGTGTACATGCGTTCCTGAACATGAACCCCCCTCCCACCCCCCTCTCCACAACATCTCTCTGGGTCATCCCCGTGCATCAGCCCCAAGCGTGCCATATCCTGCATCAGACATAGACTGGCAATTCGATTCTTACATGATATTATACATGTTTCAATGCCATTCTCCCAAATCATCACACCCTCTCCCTCTCCCTTTGAGTCCAAAAGTCCGCTATACACATCTGTGTCTTTTTTGCTGTCCTGCATACAGGGTCATGATTGCCATCTTTCTAAATTCCATATATATGTGTTAGTATACTGTATTGGTGTTTTTCTTTCTGGCTCACTTCACTCTGTATAATCGGCTCCAGTTTCATCCATCTCATCAGAACTGATTCAAATGTATTCTTTTTAATGGCTGAGTAATACTCCATTGTGTATATGTACCACAGCTTTCTTATCCATTCATCTGCTGATGAACATCTAGGTTGTTTCCATGTCCTGGCTATTATAAACAGTGCTGTGATGAACATTGGGGTACATGTGTCTCTTTCTATTCTGGTTTCCTCGGTGTGTATGCCCAGCAGTGGGATTGCTGGGTCATAAGGCATTTCTATTTGCAATTTTTTAAGGAATCTCCACACTGTTCTCCATAGTGGCTGTACTAGTTTGCATTCCCACCAACAGTGTAAGAGGGTTCCCTTCTCTCCACACCCTCTCCAGCATTTATTGCTTGCAGATTTTTGGATCACAGACATTCTGACTGGTGTGAAATGGTACCTCATTGTGGTTTTGATTTGCATTTCTCTAATAATGAGTGATGTTGAGCATCTTTTCATGTGTTTGTTAGCCATCCGTATGTCTTCTTTGGAGAAATGTCTATTTAGTTCTTTGGCCTATTTTTTGATTGGGTCGTTTATTTTTCTGGAATTGAGTTTCAGGAGTTGCTTGTATAATTTTGAGATTAGTTGTGTGTCAGTTGCTTCATTTGCTATTATTTTCTCCCATTCGGAAGCCTGTCTTTTCACTTTGCTTATGTTTTCCTTTGTTGTGCAGAAGCTTTTAATTTTAATTAGATCCCATTTGTTTATTTTTGATTTTATTTCCAGAATTCTGGGAGGTGGATCATAGAGGATCCTGCTGTGGTTTATGTCAGAGAGTGTTTTGCCTATGTTCTCCTCTAAGAGTTTTATAGTTTCTGGTCTTACATTTAGATCTTTAATCCATTTTGAGTTTATCTTTGTGTGCGGTGTTAGAAAGTGATCTAGTTTCATTCTTTTACAAGTGGTTGACCAGTTTTCCCAGCACCACTTGTTAAAGAGATTGTCTTTATTCCATTGTATATTCTTGCCTCCTTTGTCAAAGATAAGGTGTCCATATGTATGTGGATTTATCTCTGGGCTTTCTATTTTGTTCCATTGATCTATATGTCTGTCTTTGTGCCAATACCATACTGTCTTGATGACTGTGGCTTTGTAGTAGAGCCTGAAGTCAGGCAAATTGATTCCTCCAGTTCCATTCTTCTTTCTCAAGATTGCTTTGGCTATTCGTGGTTTTTTTGTATTTCCATACAAATCTTGAAATTATTTTTTCTAGTTCTGTGAAAAATATCGCTGGTATCTTGATAGGGATTGAATTGAATTTGTAAATTGCTTTGGGTAATATACTCATTTTCACTATATTGATTCTTCCGATCCATGAGCATGGTATATTTCTCCATCTATTAGTGTCCTCTTTGATTTCTTTCATCAGTGTTTTATAGTTTTCTGTATATAGGTCTTTAGTTTCTTTAGGTAGATATATTCCTAAGTATTTTATTCTTTTTGTTGCAATGGTGAATGGAATTGTTTCCTTAATTTCTTCTTCTACTTTCTCATTATTAGTGTATAGGAATGCAAGGGATTTCTGTGTGTTGATTTTATATCCTGCAACTTTACTATATTCATTAATTAGCTCTAGTAATTTTCTGGTAGAGTCTTTAGTGTTTTCTATGTAGAGGATCATGTCATCTGCAAACAGTGAGAGTTTTACTTCTTCTTTACCAATTCGGATTCCTTTTATTTCTTTTTCTGCTCTGATTGCTGTGGCTAAAACTTCCAGAACTATGTTGAATAGTAGTGGTGAAAGTGGGCACCCTTGTCTTGTTCCTGACTTTAGGGGAAATGCTTTCAATTTTTCACCATTGAGGATAATGTTTGCTGTGGGTTTGTCATATATAGCTTTTATTATATTGAGGTATGTTCCTTCTATTCCTGCTTTCTGGAGAGTTTTTATCATAAATGGATGATGAATTTTGTCAAAGGCCTTCTCTGCATCTATTGAGATAATCATATGGTTTTTATTTTTCAATTTGTTAATGTGGTGAATTACACTGATTGATTTGCGGATGTTGAAGAATCCTTGCATCCCTGGGATAAAGCCCACTTGGTCATGGTGTACAATCTTTTTAATGTGTTGTTGGATTCTGATTGCTAGAATTTTGTTGAGGGTTTTTCCATCTATGTTCATCAGTGATATTGGCCTGTAGTTTTCTTTTTTTTGTAGTATCTTTGTCAGGTTTTGGTATTAGGGTGATGGTGGCCTCATAAAATGAGTTTGGAAGTTTCCCTTCCTCTGCAATTTTCTGGAAGAGTTTGAGTAGGATAGGTGTTAACTCTTCTCGAAATTTTTGGTAGAATTCAGCTGTGAAGCCGTCTGGACCTGGGCTTTTGTTTGCTGGAAGATTTCTGATTACAGTTTCAATTTCCGTGCTTGTGATGGGTCTGTTAAGATTGTCTATTTCTTCCTGGTTCAGTTTTGGAAAATTGTATTTTTCTAAGAATTTGTCCATTTCTTCCAGGTTGTCCATTTTATTGGCATATAATTGCTGATAGTAGTCTCTTATGATCCTTTGTATTTCTGTGTTGTCTGTTGTGATCTCTCCATTTTCATTTCTAATTTTATTGATTTGATTTTTCTCTCTTTGCTTCTTGATGAGTCTGGCTAATGGTCTGTCAATTTTATTTATCCTTTCAAAGAACCAGCTTTTGGCTTTGTTGATTTTTGCTATGGTCTCTTTTGTTTCTTTTGCATTTATTTCTGCCCTAATTTTTAAGATTTCTTTCCTTCTGCTAACTCTGGGGTTCTCTAATTCTTCCTTTTCTAGTTGCTTTAGGTGTAGAGTTAGGTTATTTATTTGACTTTTTTCTTGTTTCTTGAGGTATGCCTGTATTGCTATGAACTTTCCTCTTAGCACTGCTTTTATAGTGTCCCACAGGTTTTGGGTTGTTGTGTTTTCATTTTCATTAGTTTCTATGCATATTTTGATTTCTTTTTTTTATTTCTTCTGTTATTTGTTGGTTATTCAGAAGCGTGTTGTTCAGCCTCCATATGTTGGAATTTTTAATAGTTTTCCTCCTGTAATTGAGATCTAATCTTAGTGCATTATGGTCAGAAAAGATGCTTGGAATGATTTCGATTTTTTTGAATTTATCAAGGTTATATTTATGGCCCAGGTTGTGATCTATCCTCGAGAAGGTTCCATGAGCACTTGAGAAAAAGGTGAAATTCATTGTTTTGGGGTGAAATGTCCTATAAATATCAATTAGGTCTAACTGGTCTAATGTATCATTTAAAGTTTGCGTTTCTTTGTTAATTTTCTGTTTAGTTGATCTGTCCATATGTGTGAGTGGGGTATTAAAGTCTCCCACTATTATTGTGTTGTTGTTAATTTCCCCTTTCATACTTGTTAGCATTTGTCCTACATATTGCGGTGCTCCTATATTGGGTGCATATATATTTATAATTGTTATATCTTCTTCTTGGATTGATCCTTTGATCATTATGTAGTGGCCTTCTTTGTCTCTTTTCACAGCCTTTGTTTTAAAGTCTATTTTATCGGATATGAGTATTGCCACTCCTGCTTTCTTTTGGTCTCTATTTGCATGGAATATCTTTTTCCAACCCTTCACTTTCAGTCTGTATGTGTCCCTTGTTTTGAGGTGGGTCTCTTGTAAGCAGCATATAGAGGGTTCTTGTTTTTGTATCCAATCGGCCAGTCTTTGCCTTTTGATTGGGGCATTCAATCCATTTACGTTTAAGGTAATTATTGATAAGTATGATCCCGTTGCCATTTGTTTTATTATTTTGGGTTCGGGTTTATACTCCCTTTTTGTTTTTCCTGTCTAGAGAATATCCTTTAGAATTTGTTGGAGAGCTGGTTTGGTGGTGCTGAATTCTCTCAGCTTTTGCTTGTCTGTAAAGCTTTTGATTTCTCCTTCGTATTTGAATGAGATCCTTGCTGGGTATAGTAATCTGGGCTGTAGGTTATTTTCTTTCATCACTTTAAGTATGTCTTGCCATTCCCTCCTGGCCTGAAGAGTTTCTATTGAGAGATCAGCTGTTATCCTTATGGGAATCCCCATGTGTGTTATTTGTTGTTTTTCCCTTGCTGCTTTTAATATTTGTTCTTTGTGTTTGATCTTTGTTAATTTGATTAATATGTGTCTTGGGGTGTTTCGCCTTGGGTTTATCCTATTTGGGACTCTCTGGGTTTCTTGGACTTGGGTGATTATTTCCTTCCCCATTTTAGGGAAGTTTTCAACTATTATCTCCTCAAGGATTTTCTCATGGTCTTTCTTTTTGTCTTCTCCTTCTGGGACTCCTATAATTCGAATGTTGGAGTGTTTCATATTGTCCTGGAGGTCTCTGAGATTGTCCTCATTTCTTTTAATTCGTTTTTCTTTTTTCCTCTCTGATTCATTTATTTCTACCATTCTATCTTCTATTTCACTAATCCTATCTTCTGCCTCCATTATTCTATTATTTGTTGCCTCCAGAGTGTTTCTGATCTCATTTATTGCATTATTCATTGTATATTGACTCTTTTTTATTTCTTCTAGGTCCTTGTTGAACCTTTCTTGCATCTTCTCAATCCTTGTCTCTAGGGTATTTATCTGTGATTCCATTTTGATTTCAAGATTTTGGATCATTTTCACTATCAATATTTGGAATTCTTTCTCAGGTAGATTCCCTATCTCTTCCTCTTTTGTCTGGTTTGGTGGGCATTTCTCCTGCTCCTTTACCTGTTGGGTATTCCTCTGTCTCTTCATCTTGGTTATATTGCTGCGTTTGGGATGGCCTTTTTATATTCTGGTAATTTGTGGAGTTCTCTTTATTGTGGAGCTTCCTCACTGTGGGTGGGGTTGTATCAGTGGCTTGTCAAGGTTTCCTGGTTAGGGAGGCTTGTGTTGGAGGTCTGGTGGGTGGAGTTTCTTCTTTCTGGAGTGCAGTGGAGTGACCAGTAATGGGTTATGAGACGTCTAAAGTTTTGGAGTAACTTTGAGCTGCCTGTATATTGAAGCTCAGGGGTGTGTTCCTGTGTTGCTGGAGAATTTGTGTGATATGTCTTGCTCTGGAACTTGTTGGCCCTTGGGTGGAGCTTTGTTTCAGTGTAGGTTTGGAGGCGTTTGATGAGCTCCTATTGCTTAATGTTCCCTGAATTCAGGAGTTCTCTGATGTTCTCAAGCTTTGGACTTAAGCCTCCTGCTTCTGGTTTTCGGTTTTATTTTTACAGTGGTCTCTAGACTTCTTCATCTATACAGCACCAATGATATAGCATCTAGGCTAAAGATGAAAGGTTTTTCCACATTGAGGGGCACCCAGAGAGATTCACTGGGTTACATGGAGAAGAGAAGAGGGAGGGGGTAGTTAGAGGTGACTGGAATGAGATGCGGTGAGATCAAAAGAGGAGAGAGCAAGCTAGTCAATAGTCACTTCCTTATGTGCGCTCCATAGTCTGGACCTCTCAGAGGTATTCACGGAGTTATACAGGGAAGAGGAGAGAGAGGAAGTAGACAGAGGTGGCCAGGAGGGTAAGAGAGAGGAATGAAAAGGAGAGAGACAGGTCCAGCCAGTAATCAGTTCCTTAGGTGTTCTCCACCATCTAGAACACACAGAGAATCACAGAGTTGGATACAGAAGAGATGGGGAGGCGGGGAAGAGACAGAGGCCACCTGGTGGAGAAAAAGGAGAGTCCAAAAGGAGGAGAGAGTGGTCAAGCCAGTAATCTCGCTGTCAGGTAAGATTGCGTTATGAAATGTACAAGATTGACAACAAAAACCGAAAGCAAAGATTAAAAACCTAAGAGTAGAGGTTAGATTTTCAAAAATACAATATTAAAGAGATGAAGCAGAAGGAATAAAGAAAAAAAAGAAAAAAGATTAAAAAATAATAATAAGAAGAAAAAGAAATAAGGAAAAAAAATATATATATAAGAAAAAAAAGAAAAAAAGAAAACCCACAAGATTAAAAAAGAAATACCAACAACAACCACGCGAAGACTATATATGGTGTTTGCCTTAAAAAAGTAGTCTTTTTTTTTTTTTTGAAAAGTAATAGTTATAGAAATAAAAAGTAGAGAAATAGAAGACTTAACAGTTAAAAACAAAATTAGAGAAAAAAAAGAAAAAAAAAGAAAGCAAAAAAAAAAAAA
>NW_024070211.1:52401505-52483592 GCF_014754425.2 Oryx dammah
AGTTTGAGAAAAAAAAGAAAAAAAAAGAAAGCAAAAAAAAAAAAAGGAATGATTGTAAAAATTGTGAAGATATATCTGGCCCTTCTCTGATGTTGTGGGCCGTGTGGGGTCACTTCCGAGGCGGTTCCCTCTGTTTAACTTCTGTTTGCTGGTCTCTTCAGGGTCTGAATTCCGTCCTGACACATGGGGGCGGTAGTGGACACTTTTTTTTTGTTTTTTTAGGCTCACTAGTTCAGTCGCGCTGTGGGGAGGTGGGGATGCTGCAAACAAATAGCACTGTTGTGGGCACACAGCGTCTCAACCCCGCTGGACCTGTCTCCCCCCACGACGCACAAACCGGTCCGGCTCCATGGAGCTCAGCCGGGAACCATCCGAGGCCGGCCCCAGGCTTCGTGCACCTCCCGGGTCCAAGCCACTCAGGTTTGGCACCCAGGTACCCCTCAGAGGCACAAACTTGTTTGGGACTGCGCTCTGCGCCCCTCCCGGGTCCGAGCAGCTCGGGAGCTTGGCGAGCGCGGTCGCCGCGACTTGTCCCCTTCTCTGTCTCTACTGCTCAGTTTTCTGGGTGTACTGCTGGCGCTCCTTGTGAGGCGGATGGTGACTGTCCTGCATCCCCTGAAGCCTCAGCAAAGAAGCCTGCCTGCCGCTTTTTAGGTAAAGTCTCTCCGGGGCTGCGATTGCCCCTTTCCAGCCCTTACAGCTCTGGCTGCCTGTCCCCAGCGGGGGATGGTCTGCAGCCGGCTATTTCCGTTCCGTCCTTTGTTCTGTGCGCAGTCCTGGCGGGGTCTTATGTTCCAGCTTTTCGCGTGGTAGCTATCCCCCAGTCTGGTTTGCTAGCCCAAGTTCGATCGCTCTGGTTACGCGTGGGGCGTTTCTGCCCGCTTCTTACCGAGCACGGCAGCCTGCGTCCCCTTCCCTGCCCCCACTTGCTAGTGGCGGTTGCAGGCATCTGAGCTGCTTTTCTGCTGGGGGAGTTACTGTTGGGCTTGTAATCTGTTGGTTTTAATTATTTATTCGTTTTTCCTTCCTGTTATGTTGCCCTCTGTGTTTCCAAGGCTCGCCTTAGATTCGGCAGGTAGAGTGTTTCCTTGTGTTTGGAAACCTCTCTTCTTAGAATTCCCTCCCCGGGACGGAGCTCCCTCCCCAGGACGGAGCTCCCTCCCCACCTCCTTTGTCTCTTTTCTCGTCTTTTATATTTTTTCCTACCTGTTTTTGAAGACAATGATCTGCTTTTCTGGTTGCCTGATGTCCTCTGTCTGCATTCAGAGGTTGTTTTGTGGAGTTTGCTCCGCGTTGAAATGATCTTTTGAGGAATTTGTGAGGGAGAAAGTTGTCTTCCCTTCCTATTCCTCTGCCATCTTAGGTCTGCCCCCTTCTCTTCTTAATAATTTAAAAATAATTTTTGTTTTTTATTCTTTCTTCCTAGAAAAGATCCTCTCTATGTATAATAAATATATGTCTTACATAAAATTATGTTTTATGTATTTCTATCTAAATTATGCTACATATAAATATGCTTTATTACCTCCTTTGTGTCTAGCTCCTATCTCTTTATGGATCAGATCAGTAGTGCCAGCAATACTCAAGGTATCCAAACTAGCAGAAACATACTATCTTCTCTAAACCTAAAATTTTAGTCCTTACTCTTCTAATTTTATATTTTTAAAATGTTTTAGTATGACTGAAAGCAAAAGTGAAAGTCGTTCAGTTGTGCCTGACTCTTTGAGACCCCATGGAATATACAGTCCATGGAATTCTCTAGGTGGCGTGGGTAGCCTTTGCCTTCTCCAGGGGATCTTTCCAACTCAGGGATCAAACTCAGGTCTCCCACATTGCAGGCAGATTCTTTACCTTCTGAGCCACAAGGGAAGCCCAAGAATACTGGAGTGGGTAGTCTATCCCTTCTCCAGTGGATCTTTCCAACCCAGGAACCAAATTGGTGTCTCCTGTGTTTCACGTGGATTCTTACCAACTGAGCTATCAGGGAAGCCCCTTGGTATGACTATAACATTATAATTTTAAATACTTCATAGGTACTATCACTGAAGTACACAGATAAAATAATGAAACAATACTAATTGTTTCACAAACTGTTGTAAAACATTATTTTTACAAACTGATCACAAAACTGATATAAATCCAATGTTATTACTGTTTATGATTTCAGTTTGATATGAAATATTCAATGTCTGAAAAAAAGTGTTGTAAAAAATATACCTAAGGCTTCTAATAGCCATTTGGTAGAGAAAAAGGAATGAAAAATAAGTAGAATAAAGAGAATTAAAAGTAAAAGAGGGGAAAAAAAGTGGTATATGGTCAGAATGAGAATGGGCCATTGATTTTATTAATTATTGATTAGAAGGTCCTTACTACAATGTCTAATATTTACTAGAATTGAGATGCCATACTATCTTATTAGTCTTTACTTCTTTGTTAGTTAGTAAGTATTCCATGAGTTATGTTTTCATCTGAACTGAAAGGAGTGGAAATTATTTACACATTCTTCCTTTTGAAATATTATAAAATTGCTTATTATATGGAAAACAATATTTTAAGAGATTAGTAATTAGTTGATTAAAAAAATAGATTCCCTTTCTAGTCATTCTTACAGTCTTATTGTTTAAATTAGGTAGAATATTCTTTGGTAAGTATTATTAATTAAGGTATTTGGAGAAGAGATTATATATTTGTTATCTTAAAAGTTATGTCACTCATTTTATTCAGGGGAAAATTTCTCATACTGGGTTAATTCTGTGAAAAGAGTATTATTGATTGTGTGTTAATAAAGATGGATAGAATCTTCAATTTGGGCATACTGTATTTTCTTTTTTTACATTGAATACAATATTTTATTTTATGTTATTTGTTACATTGTCATAGTATATTTTCTACAGTTTTCCATAAAAAATAGTTCAGTAATTTTCAGAAGAGTGTTCTGTCACCGTCATTTAAATCCATATTTAGAGAATCCTTCAGAGTATTCTTGTAGTTATAGTTCCATGAACTAGTCAGTTTATAACTATATAGTTCCAAGACTAGTTCCATGAACTAGTCAACTTATATTTCTTCTATTTCCCTAAATTTTTTCTTCCTTAAAGTGAATCAGAGATACCATTATTCCTCTATAGTGTGTTCCATGTCAGATTGAACATGATTTTTACAAAATAGTTGTGTGGGATAAAGAAATATAAGAGGGGCTGGAGGTTAAGTACCTGGTTAATGCCTTGGCAGATTTTCCTGACTGAGAAGTACAGTTTGATTGTTCTTCTTTTAAGAAAGGAACAATTGTATTTTTATGTTTGCTATACAACCCTACATGTCAATGTGGGAGAACCAAAATAAATTTACTATGCTAAATTGACCCATATTTTTAAAGGTAATCATCATGAGAGCTTTTCAACTCCACTAGGGGGCAATTTCATATTAGATATTTGCTATTTCTCAGTCCCAGTAAAGAAACCTCTTAGATGTCAGCCTGAAATTATTGACAGACAAAGTGAATTTTGAAGGTGTAAAATCCAATATCTGATATCAGTGTAAGCCTTAACTGTATTTCAGTACTAGGCAGGCCTTTAGAGCCAATGGGGATAGGAAAGCTAGCATTTTAAGAAACTTTCTAGGAGGAGACTGTTTTCTAGAAGGCAGGAAGGAGAAGATAATTTTGTCATGAAGAGAAGGGGACTTAATAAAGGCAAGGCCTTCTGAGGGTGGCTGAGTTTATATTACCTTGAACCATGCTTTAATTTTAGAAGCCCATATTATGGAGTCAAAAAAAGCCTAAGGGTATTTTTATGGTAACATATTTTCTTATATATGTGATGACACTAGTTTTAGTTGTCTGATTCTAACATTTATGAAACAGTTTTTTGAACAATAACAATACCTCAGCAGGCTCCATGCAATTTTTACAAAGGAAAAGAAAAGGGAGTTTAATGATTTTAAGCACTGTTTTGTTATGAATCATGGTACTTTAAAAAAAAATCCATGAAGTGTACTCAACCTCCATTGTTATAGGCCTGACATTTAGTAACACCAGGCCTTTGGAGTCTTTCTTATATAGAAACCCCAGCATCTCAAGACCATTGTTTATTTTGGCTAAGCCTGAAGTAGCAAGTCCCTCTTTAAGATCATGGAATTTCACCACTATTATCAAGATTTCACCACCAATTGCCTTCATTTCATGGTGACACAAAATGAGAATGATATTGTGATATTCTCCTCTAGATCATATATGTACATAGAGTATGATTTTTAAACACATACAGTACATATAATTGCATTACATATCATCAAAAATCTTATAAACCAGCACTTTAAATTCACTGTAGGCTATAATTCAATAAACCATAATGTAATTATTAGTAAAAATTAAAAAAAAAACATGAAGACTAAATAAAAATAATTTATGTGAAAGAACTTTACAAACAAACATATTATCTTTAGGCTCCTTGAGGTTAAAGCCATGCCCAATTCATCTGTCTATGCCTAGACCCCAAGGCAGGGGCTGGCATATACTACACATTCAAAAGAATTTGCTGCTGTAACACACTGAGGATTTTAGTAGAGAGCTTATCAATTCGCTGAGATAATAAACAGTAATGTTTAAAAGCCCAGAATTTGGACTTTTCAAAAAGGAATGCTTAGATTTGTGGATTGAATGTAGCACAAGATTGAATAGAAGCGTTAAAAAAATGTGATAAACATTATACATTTCCTATGGAATAAGTCAGAATTCTAAATCTGATTTAAGACTTATGAAAGACATTTGTACTGCTTGGATGTGGTTAAGAAATAGAGGGATAGAGAGCAATGGTAATGATTTTCTAAGGAAACAGACACACACTAAAGTCTGTCAAGGATCAATCTGTTGTACAATATATGTGAAGGACACAGCCAACTTTTGAAGAATTGGGCACCACTTGTCATTCTTATATTATTATCCAGGTATTTCCTGAAATTCAATCAGGGCAAATACAGTAGGAATGCATCTCTTGGGTGATCACCAGTGCTCACAAGATTTTCAGTCAGTTCAGTTCAGTCACTCACTGTGTCCGACTCTTTACAACGCAATGAACTACAGCACACCAGGTTTCCCTCTGCATCACCAACTCCTAGAGTTGCTCAAACTCATGTTCAAGGAGTCGGTGATGCCATCCACCATCTCGTTCTCTGTCATCCCCTTCTCCTCCAGCCTTCAATCTTTCCTAACATTAGGGTCTTTTCCAGTGAGTCAGTTCTTCCCATCAGGTGGTCGAAGTATAGAGACTTGGCTTCAACATCAGTCCTTCCAATGAATATTCAGGACTAACTTCCTTTAGGATGGATTGGTTGGATCTCCTTGCAGTCCAAGGGACTCTCAAGAGTCTTCTCCAACAACACAGTTCAAAAGCATCAATTCTTTAGCACTCAGCTTTCTTTATAATCCAACTCTCACATCCATACATGACTACTGGAAAAACTATAGCTTTGATAAAACAGACTTTTGTTGGCAAAGTTATGTCTCTGCTTTTTAATATGCTGTCTAGGTTGGTCATAGCTTTTCTTCCAAAGAGCAAGAGTGTTTTAATTTCATGGCTACAGTCACCACCTGCAGTGATTTTGGAGCCCCCCAAGATAAAATTTGTCACAGTTTCCATTGTTTCCCCATGTATTTGCCATGAAGTGATGGGACCGGATTCTATGATCTTAGTTTTCTGAATGTTGAGTTTTAAGCCAGGTTTTTCACTCTCCCCTTTCACTTTCATCAAGAGGTTCTTTATTTCCTCTTCATTTCTGCCATAAGGATGGTGTTATCTGCATATCTGAGGTTATTGATATTTCTCCAAGCAATGTTGATTCCTTGTATTTCATCCAGCCCGGGCATTTCACATGATACACCTGATTTTGGTTGACGTAAAATCTTTTAATAGTTCTTAAACACATGGAGGTTAAACATATTAATGCAAAAAGCAAAAGAAGATTAGGTTAGACATTGGTTTCAGCTTAAAGAAATAGAAATGCTAATTACAATGAAATATCATATAAAGAAACAATACTACACATATTGAGGGATAATACCTGTTGTAAATCAATCTCTTTAACTACTCCATTGGTGCTCTATAGGGGATAATCACAATTTTACCATCCATGCTGATAATTAGAATTTGGTAGAGTGCTTTCTCATAGTTATTTGCATTTTCACTTAGGTTTAGCAGTTTCCCTCCTTGCCACCCCCCATGAAAAAAATAACAATAATTTACGTATTAGTTTGGGATCAATTTGGCCTCATAAATTTATCTGGGCCAGATATATTGATTTGGTTTGTTTCTTTAAGACTTTCTTTTTTAAATAGGAGTTTTAGGCTCACAGCAAAATTGAGAGAAAGTTACAGAGATTTCCCTTACACTCCCTCCCCTTACACAATCATAGCTTGCCTCATTATTAGCATCTGCATCAGAGTAGTACATTTGTTAGAATTAATGAATGTACAGTGACACATCATAACCTCCTAAAGTCCATAGTTTACATTAGGCTTCTCTCTTTTCCAGACAGTTTTTAATGAATCATTTAATAATAGTACCTGTTACAACACCTAATTTTTTAAGTTGTTAAGAATTCTGATGGTGAATAAGAGAAGGCAGAGTTGAATGATGGGGAAACAAACAGGAGAAATGAAAGGCTAATAGGTAAACCAATTAAGGACAGCTACAATGGAAGCATGGCTCTAGGAGTGCCCCCAAATCAAAGTCTACATATCAAGAGAGGTCAAAATGTATCTCTGGGGAAAAGCACCATAAGTTTGTGTATTATGAAAACTTTTATAGTTAACTGATGGAATTAAAACATAAAATATTTCTCATAGAGTCTGAGAGAAAGAAAAGTGAACATTAGTGTATGTCATAGATACTTTTTGTGGTAATTATAAATCTTATGAGGAAAAGAAAACTGTTTGAGAAAACAAAATGAGAATTAAAGAGGGTTAAAATTTCATATAGTGTTTTGAAGGAAGAATTTTTGAGATGATATATGAGCACGTACCTGAATGATGAGAAAACTCAAGGGAAGAGTTTTCCAGATAGAAGGACAGATAAATATAATAACTCTCAAAATACAGGCAAGGTTGGTATGTCTGAGGAACAGGAAGCAAACAAGTAGGAGTATAGTTCTCTGTCCAAGGTCGGGAGTAGTAGGAGATGAATGCCGATGGTTCTGTGCTTCAAAATAATGCCTTGCTCAAGAGACATGATCAAGAAGAATACTGACATTGGGTGGAAGGGAGAGACTTATAAGTGTAAACAATTAACATTTATACTGGGTGTTTATACTGGGGCTTCCCTCATAGCTCAGTTGGTAAAGAATCTGCCTGCAGTGCAGGAGACCTGGGTTCAATTCCTGGGTTGGAAAGATCCCCTGGAGAAGGAAATGGCAACCCACTCCAGTATTCTTGCCTGGAGAATCCCATGGACAGAGGAGCCTGGCAGGCTACAGTCCATGGGGTCACAAGAGTCGGACACGATGTAGTGACTAAAGCACCAAAGCATACTGGGTGTTACATATTGCTTCACTCAACTTCTTTACTGCTTTTCCTGATTTTAGAAGGGGCAAAGCTAAAAATGTTTCCCAGAGTCCCTTGAAGATACAATTCTGGAAGTAATTTGGATTCCTTTGATTACATATACTTAATGTTAAGAAAGTTAAAAAGTGGAAACCATATTTCTTCTCATCTCCTAGAAGGCAAGGTCATAGACCCTGGGTGTTTGGAAACAGTTCCATTGGCCCTAGTTACCATTCATAGACTCATTGTCTTTCTGAGGATAAGAGGCCTTTTGAAGGGGGCATGATGACTGTAGCAGCATCTTTCTGAAAGCTGAATGACAGCACAACATCATATCCTTGAGTTTAAAAGAACTGAATTCTTCTTGAAGCTCTCCAGTGATTTCAGAGCACTTAATTTCATATATTAATTTTTTTCTGTCCTAAATTTCCAAGTCATCACTCTTTTTAAAAAAATATTTATTTTTTATTTTTATTTACTTGGCTGCACCAGTCCTTATTTGTTACAGGTAAGATCTTTAATCTTTGTTGAGGTATGCAGGATCGTTAGTTGGAACCTGGGCCCCCTGCATTGGGAGCTCTGAGACTTAGGCACTGAACCACCAGGGAAGTTTTCAAGTCATCACACATTTAATAGTCTTTAAACTCAAGCAGATCATTGTAACCTACGTCAGCTTAGGTAGTGAGCAGAATGAACTAAGAACTGACTCTGATATAATAACTCATAATGGAACACCCTTACAGATACTACAGAACATGACAAGTACTTATAGAAAACCATCTGTCATGACCTTACTGCTCATTCTCATCTTATAATAAAGTCTTCTTTCATTAATTAACTTCACATTCAGATTTCTTTAAGGAAATCCATTGGATTATTTTTATTTTTAGTAAAGATAGTTTAAAATTTTCAAATATAGGAAAACTGTTCTATTTTGGTCTGCTTAGTTTATCTGGTACTTCTAGGACTTCACTCATCTGTACTAGTGCTGCTTAAGGTGGAAAAAGGAGTTTTCCTAAGCTACACTGCTCAGGTTCCCTAGAACAAAGAGACTACCTAGTACAGGCTGCTTTTTATGGTATAATCTCTCTTGCCTTTCCCTTGTTGTCCAGTCACTCTGGTATCTCTGATTAGAGAATGAGAATCATGGGGAATAAGGATGCTCATCCTGGCCACTAATTGTGAGTTGGACTCCCAAATAATATGCCATTGCTGGTAACACTGTGCTCATGTGGTGCTTTTGATAGAGTGTTTGTATAATGATTACTGATTTATTATTATTTAAGAGTAGCCTGATTGAATTAAACTCTACATAAAATAGTTATTTTGAATGTTTTAAAGTATTCTAATTAGTATATGTTTACAGGCAATACAAAGAAATTCTTATGTATTGAAAGTTTTATCAAGATTCTATTTTCAAATAGCAACCATGCTATTTGAATATGAACAAATTCTATTTATGCATGCTTTGCAGGAGCATTATTATTGTGCATAGCTTTATATATCTATACCACAGATATATCAATACAATCTTTGTACAAATATGTAAAGCACATTATATTTTATTATGCAGAAATTATTATTCTATGAAAAAATTTTAAACATATTTCTATGGTGAAGATGTTATTCTTGGGAAAACAAGTAATCTTTCCAAATGCTTTCATGTCCATCTGTGAAGCTACTAAGCCTTCTAAAATTATTTCACTCAATCTTTCATGTAAGCATTCAATATTTAACTTAAAATTTTAATTTTTAAAAATTATGCTCAGCAATAGTAAGATATAAATATTTGAGAAACAGAATGACACTGAGCTCATTAAATATTATGTGCTAGGACATATTTCTAGAATTTTGACCTTTGGATTAACAGCATAATAGTGTTCATCATTTTTTTTTAACTTCAGAAATTCCAAACACTTCATTTGTAAGTCAGAAATTTTCAATTTCATCCTAAAGTCATAGATAAATAAAGAGAAAAACCAGTGAGTATTTGACAACCTATCATATGTAAAGTATTTTTGGTAGGTGTTAAGAGGGCTGCAAAAAGTGAGAACACTACTTATAGGAACTTATAATTAAATTGGAATAATGAAACACTAACATATTATAGAGGATATGAATCATAGGTTCAGTTATGCAGAACTGATGTGTGTCTTTATGTTTTATATCAACTAATTCTAAATTCTGACACCTGTCCATGCTGTCAGCTACAGGTCAACCTCAGTCATATGGCTTGATCTCTTCTTACACTTTATCAATATTATATAGTTACTCTAGCATCTTACATTGAGAGATAGCAATTATTACTCAGCCGCCCTCAGTGGTATCCACTGACATACCTATTATCCCACTCTCTAGAATCTCTTTAGGTTCAGAAGCTCTGCTATTTTTGTGTCATCTTTGAAGTATTTGCAGAACACCTCAGTATCTGATTTGTTCGAGCATAATGTGGACATTCTTCTCTGAAGTTTTCCTGTTCCTCAGGCTGCTGCCAGCCACAGGACCAATAGCTTCTGTTAGAAAGATCTACAGTGTTTTCCCTTTCCATGTGTGTTCTTAGTCGCTCAGTCATGTCCAACTCTTTGCAACACCATGGACTGTAGCCTGCCAGGCTCCTCTGTCCACGGGTATTCTCCAGGCAAGAATAGTGGACTGGGTTGCCATGCCCTCCTCCAAGGGACCTTCCCAACCCAGGGAAGGTCTCCCACACTGCAGGAGGATTCTTTACTGTCTGAGCCACCAGGAAATCTCTTCCCTTTCCATTGTCTCTCTTAATTCTTATTCCTAAAAAACCTCGCTCTTCTCTTCCCTCATCAGTAATGAGCCTTCCAGAGATTGATATAAAAGACTGGAAAAGCTGATAACTACAGCTGTTTTTACTCGCAGCTTGCTGGAGGCCCTCAGAAAAGGAAGTACATGCTCTCATCTACCTTCATGGAAAGAAGCAAATATATGATTCTTCAGATTATTATATTACTACACTGTTGTTGTTCAGTCACTCATTCATGTCTGACTCTTTGAAACTCAATGGACTGCAGCATGCCAGGCTTCCCTATCCTTCACCATCACCTGGAGCTTGCTCAAACTAGCATCCATTGAGTCAGTGATGCTGTTGTCCCCCTTTCCTCCCACCTTCAATCTTTCCCAGCATCAGGGCTTTTTCTAATGATTCAGCTCTTCGCATTAGGTGGCTAAAGTATTGGAGTTTCAGCTTCAGCATCAGTCCTTCCAATGATTATTCAGGATTGATTTCCTTTAGGATGGACTGGTTGGATCTCCTTGCAGTCCAAGGTACTCACAAGAGTTTTCTCCAACACCACAATTCAAAAGCATCAATTCTTCAGCGCTCAGCTTTCTTTATGGTCCAACTCTCACATCCATACAGACTACTAGAAAAACCATAGCTTTGACTACATGAACCTTTTTTGGTAAAGTAATGTCTCTGCTTTTTAATATGCTACCTAGGTTGGTCATAGCTTCTCTTCCAATGAGCAAACATCTTTTAATTTCATGGCTTCATTCACCATCTGCAATGATTTTGGAGCCCAAGAAAATCAAGTCTGTCACTGTTTCCATTGTTTCCCCTTCTATTTGCCTTGCATTGATGGTATTGGATGCCATGATCTTCATTTTTTGAATGTTGAGTTTTAAGCCAGCTCTCCTACCACAATGACTGAACCATGAGATAAAATGAAATATTTGAATCAGACAATAAATCTTGCAGAAGGTTGGAATATGAGTAAGGAGTGTGACTTGACATGGAGTTGGATCAGAGTAGGTACAACATTCCATGGGGTCTCAAAAAGTTGGATGTGACTTAGTGACTGAACAGCAAAAACAAAGGTACAACAGAGAGATATATTTTGAAAGTATGCATATAATTCAAATGATAGGAAAGTAGCATGTCTATAATGTTTAAAATAAGTGGTTTCACACAGCATTATATATAAAATGGATAACTAATAAGGACTTACTGACAGCACAGGGAACTCTACTCAATATTCTGTAATTACTGATTTAGAATTAAAAAATAGATATTTGTATATGTATAATTGATTCACCTTGCTGTACAGCAGAAAGTAACTCAACATTGTAAATCAACTATATTCAATAAAGTTTTTAAAAATAAATAAATAAAATGGTTTCATAGGAAATAAATTGAAGTCACTCAGTCATGTCTGACTCTTTGCGACCCTGTGGACTGTAGCTTACCAGGCTCCTCTGTCCTTTGGATTTTCCAGGCAAGGGTACTGGAGTGTGTTGCCATTTCCTTCTCCAGGGGATCTTCCTGACCCAGGGATCAAACCCAGACCTCCCACATTCCAGGCAGATGCTTTACCATCTGAACCACCAGGGAAGTCCTTCATAGGAAATAAGTAAAATAAATTAATAAAATGTACAATTAATTTTTTGTTTTCTCATTACAAACTAGATATATGTAACACAGGTTGGAATTCATAGCTTGCGAAGAAGTGGTAATGAGAAATGTTAAAGTTAGATAATGACAGAGTAGTTTTGACAATGACTGTGTTGATAAATATCAAAAGGAAATGGAATGAGCTGACCCTCACACTTCCTATATCAATTAATTTGCTACAGTTATACTGCATGATATTGTAAACACCCGACTGAGTGCTTGATGACATTAGTGATCTTTCTAAATAAGAATATTCGATAGCAAACAAGAAAAAAAGATTTCAGATAAAGAAAATCATGTGACTTTTGAGAAATATAAATGTTTATACTCTTATAAATGCTGTGGGTTTGGGCAATTTTAAGTCTTAGACATCAATGCAAAAATAAACATGATGTACTTTTATAAAGAGCTGTGAAAGTTATATTAGCTAAGTGAGAAAGCATATTCTTTTATTAACATTATTTCAATAAAATGTAGCTATTACATACAACCTAAGATAGGAGCCAGATCTGTAAGTTTACAATACATTGTGAAGTCTATGTATAAAAAGCAAGCTGTGAAGAGTTTTCTGAGGGGGAAGACAAAAGCAAACAAAAAACAAAATACAGACCTCACAAAAAATCTTTTTGTCATGCTAAATGCTTTCTTAAATGTGATGCTTCCTTTTTATTTAATCATTTTCTAGTGATGATGTACATCATTATAAGCCAATCATAAGATATTTATCAATTATTACTGTGCAATTATCACTGCATCACACATATTTTATCTACAACTCTTGCTCAGTATGGAATAATTTTAATTATGTATCTTGGAAAATTATACTGAATTCTAGAGAGGTTTGTAGTAGACTGGTCTGTTATAGTGGTTCTCAAATCAGCCTTTGGAGTCCAGTTACCTGGTCATTTCCTGCTATGAAATCTTGGATACTGGATTTCATCTCTTTGAGCCTCTGTTTCTTCAGTTCTAAATGTTAGTAATAATGATACATAATTTAGTTAGACTGAGATACCACAAATATTACAATATGCATTATAAATATAGTGAAAGGAAGAAGGCTGAGCGCCGAAGAATTGATGCTTTTGAACTGTGGTGTTGGAGAAGACTCTTGAGGGTCCCTGGGACTGCAAGGAGATCCAACCAGTCCATTCTGAAGGAGATCAACCCTGAGATTTCTTTGGAAGGAATGATGCTAAAGCTGAAGCTCCAGTACTTTGGCCACCTCATGCGAAGAGTTGACTCATTGGAAAAGACTCTGATGCTAGGAGAGATTGGGGGCAGGAGGAGAAGGGGACGACCCAGGATGAGATGGCTGAATGGCATTATGGACTCGATGGACGTGAGTCTGAGTGAACTCCGGGAGATGGTGATGGACAGGGAGGCCTGGCTTGCTGCGATTCATGGGGTCGCAAAGAGTCAGACAACTCAGTGACTGAACTGAACTGAACTGAACAGTTCTATAATATGACTTGGTGATATGACAGAAAACCATTTAAGTGTCCTGATCCCTCAAGTATATTCAACTGGGCTCACCCTGCTTCTTTAAATTTCACCTAGGGTGTCATTCTCTTGGATTGAAATTGTCTTTAGTAAAATATATTACCAGGGGTAAACAATTAAGCTCTTATTAGTGTAAATTTGTCAGATCCTTTCCAACTTGAAAGTTAGTTTAATCTGACCAATCTCATGTAACACTGATTTTAACACTAATATACCAAGCAAATAAACATATATGCAAAAATATTATTAGTGTTATAAATGTGTAAGTTGATTTTTTATAGACATTGTGCCTATGTTATGCCCTTGCTTAAATCGAGGCAGTGGTCTCAAGTCAGTTTGCATACTTTAATAATCTGTGTTTTCAAAAATTTACCAGAGCCTGATCCTCACCCTCAATAATTACAATTTAACTAGTCCTGGACTTCAGAATTTTCTAAAATATTTTCAAATGAATCTAATGAGTTGAATGTTTTAGCAGAACTGAATTTTAAATAGTGTTGAAAAGTAAATTATGTCACTAGATGCATTGTGCCTAATGAAAGTACAGTATACTTTTAATTATAATTTTCTAAAACAGTTAAGCTTGAAATATGATTAGTTTTATATATGGAAAATATACTGAAGGATTAAAAATCATATAAATTTGTTTTTTTTCTAATATTTTAAATCAATAAATAATGCATGTATACATCAATCATCAATAAAATATAATTATGATTTTTAAAGAAGAGTTTGCTTTTTGTGTGTGAACTTGAGTCCATTTCTGTCACTTACTCAAAGGACTAAATTAATTTTACATCAAGGATTTTTGTAAAGTTCATAAAAAATTTGCAGTGAATTCCCTGATATGAATATTTGTATTCTGTATTCAAGATGTTGAGGATCTTAATTCCACTAGTTGAATTAGGTAAGATTAAAGAAAGGTAGAAAATGGAAAAACGTGGGGGAAAGAGTTCACACCAAGTCACAACTAGAAATTGAACCAACCAGTCACAAAAGAAATAAAATTATTAATGAATATTCTAATGAAAGTAAAAGTGGAAATCATGAGGGTAGTAAAAAGCTGAAGTTGAAGGGGATTTAGAAAGATGATAATGACATATTCTACCTCCTGATCAGCATCTGCCTAAATCTGAAGTGGAAAGTAATCCCAAATCAGCAATCTGGGTCTAATGTAATAGTGAGGATATCATGACAAAGAAAAGAAAACTCAAGATAAATATAGTTTATCATTATTTAAATTTCACTGTTTTAATAACCTATATGATCTGCTCCTCAATCTCACATATCATGTAATTTTCTTACATTTTGAGATCACTGTTTTCCTCATATGCTTTCTGATCGGTCTGAGAATTAAACCACTTGTTTTATGTATAGGTCTTAGAACCTCAGGTACTCCTCCAAACTGTACAATTTTCTTTATTTATTTGAAGTACTGGGTGTTTGCTGGTTGTGAAAATAGGAAAGTTCAAAGTTACTGATTTGTTAACTATTGATGATGTGATCCTAGCAGGTCAATTAAATTCTCTGAGCCTTGGCTATAAAGAAGAGGCATATTTCTGGTACCTCACCAAAATGTAGAAATCAGGGGAGGGGAGTTACTGAAAAGAAGGTGTTGATCCTTTTGTCAATACACCTGAAGGCAGTAGTAAATTTAAAATAATTATAGACTTAACAAAGCTTAGAAACATATCAACCATAGATTATCTGACTAAGGCCTGACACTAGCAACCTGAGAGTAAAGTGAGTTTGCCTGTTTGTGGAGATAAATAGTATTTATTTTAGTCTCCAGCATTCCATCCATGGAATTTTCCAGGCAAGAGTACTGGAGTGGGTTGCCATTTCCTTCTCCAGGGTGTCTTCCCAACCCAAGGATTGAACCTCGGTCTCCTGCATTGCAAGCAGATGCTTTACAATCTGGGCAACCAGGGAAGCCCCTTTTCACAAAATTCCTGACTTTCAGTCAATGAGATTATGAGACACATTAAAAATCAAGAGTCCATATAGCCCATTGACAGAGGAGGAAATAATATAATTAACCTCAGAGAAGCCTCAATGTTGGAATTATCAAACAAGGATCTTAAGACTTTAAGTTAACTATAATTAATATAATAAAGCATCAATGGGAACCGTTTTATAAAAATATTTAGTTTCATAAGAGCCATGGATGCATTCCTAGGTGCTCAGTCATGTCCAACCTTTTGTTTCCCCATGGACTGTAGCCCATCAGGCTCTACTGTCCATGGGATTATCCAGGCAAAAATATTGGAACTGGTCTCCATTTCCTACTTCATAAGATCTTCCTGACTCAGGGATGGAAATCATGTCTCCTGTGTCCCCTACATTGTCAGGCGGATTCTTTACCACTGAGCCATCAGGGAAGCCCCTAGAATCATGGGAACTATGTAGTAAAATTCTAGAAATTTAAAATATAATTTCAGAAATGAAGGATTTATTTAAGTAGGTTAAAAACAAACTAGACAAATCATAGGAAAGTATCATGATGTTGAATGCAGGTAGAAAAAAATTCAGACCAAAGTACAAAGAGAAAGAAAGGAAAAACTACAAATAGTAAAGACAAATAATGTATCCAAGATTTGTGAAATAATACCAAAATGTCTAAAAATGTAATTGGAGGCTCAAAAGAGAGAAATAAAATATAAAATTTAAAGAAATAATAACTAAAATCTTTCCAAATGAAAGAGAGCAGCAACCTACAGAATAAAGAAGCTCAGCAAAATGAAAGCATGATAAATGACAAATCCTACAACTAAACAATGCCCAGGTAATTTGTAGTTAAACTACTAAAAGAGAAAAGATAAAGAGCAAATTATAAGAGCAGCCAGTGAAGATAAAACATTAAAGAGAAGGAAATCATGTTAACGAAGAACGGCTAACTTCTCACCAGAATAGTGGAAGGCAGTAAACAGTGGAATTGGCATTTTTAAAATCCTCAAGAGGGGAAAGAGAACTTTCAACCTGGAAATCTACATTCAGCAAGATATCTTTCAAAAATAAAGATAACAAAGCTATTCTGAGACAAAATAAAGCTGACAATTTATTTTCAGAATAGGATACTAAAATTAAGATAATTCATCCCTGGCATACCTGAACTTCAAGAAATGCTTTTCAAAAATGCTCTTAAAGTTGAATGGAACTGATACTGAGACAGGCTGCGACTTGGGACCCTTTGCTGCAGTGCTGCAGTGCTTGAACTTGAATAGACATCTCCTTGAACTACAAATAACAAAGAAACTATGAGGAACTAAAAGTAACTATGTGTTTGTGCAGCTGGGGCAAATTACAAGCCAAAAGGTACAAGAAGACAAAAATAAGAAGAAAACAATGCCAATTCTGAAAAGCCAGAAGCAAAACAGGATGCTGGGAGCAAAAGCTGGATACTGTGCAAGCCCCTTCACACAGCAGATGTGTACTTGAGCTGTATACGACTCTTTCCAACAATATGGACTGTAGCCCACCAGTCTCCTCAGTCCATTGGATTCTCCAGGCAAGAATAGTGGAGTTGCCATGCTCTCCTACAGGGGATCTTTCTGATGCAAGGATTGAGCACACAGCAAAGGGGTGGGCAAATCACCTAAGCCACCCTTCTGGCTAGACCCTCAGATACACTCTTACCTTCACCTCATTTAAAGAATCAGCTCAGCTCCCCTCTTTCCTGGAGAGCAAGCTAGGGAATCTGTTACTTATTCTTGCTCACCCCTAATACAACAGGGGCCCCAATAAAGAAAGCCTTTCCTGAATTTCTTGTCTGGCTGCTAGTCAATTTCTGTTGATTGGGGAAGTTCAAGAAACCTTGTTTGTATCAATACCAGATCACAAGAGCTGCACAGGAATGTATACCAGAAATAGTGCATATTTGGTAGATAGTTGAATCATGTGTGTGTGTATGTGTGTGTATCTTTAGACGAGTCTTAACTAAGTAAAGCAGAAATAAAAACAAATAATTTAAAAGTGTAATTTATAATTGTCTGAGCAACTAGGGAATTCCAAACAATTTATTATCCTGTTTTTGCATTTAGAAAAGTCAAGTTATAAAACAAATCTCTAAAGGGCAGAGGTGGGAAAATGGAACTGAAGTATAAAAAATCTCTTAAACATTTTTTGAAATAGTGTAATAATATTGAAAGTAGATTGTGATCAATTAAAGATGAATATTGTAGTCTCTAGAACAAGGATTCTAGAACTGAACTAAATTGTAAGGAAACATTCATTAAAGTTTGTAAAATGCAGTAAAGCAATACTTAAAGGAAATTGTACAACGAAGATCATGGCATCCGGTCCCATCACTTCATGGGAGATAGATGGGGAAACGGTGGAAACAGTGTCAGACTTTATTTTTGGGGGCTCCAAAATCACTGCAGATGGTGACTGCCATGAAATTAAAAGATGCTTACTCCTTGGAAGAAAAGTTATGACCAACCTAGATAACATATTCAAAAGCAGAGACATTACTTTGCTGACTAAGGTCCATCTAGTTAAGGCTATGGTTTTTCCAGGGGTCATGTATGGATGTGAGAGTTGGACTGTGAAGAAGGCTGAGCACCAAAGAATTGATGCTTTTGAACTGTGGTGTTGAAGAAGACTCTTGAGAGTCCCTTGGACTGCCTGGAGATCCAACCAGTCCATCCTGAAGGAGATAAGTCCTGGGATTTCTTTGGAAGGAATGATGCTAAAGCTGAAACTCCAGTACTCTGGCCACCTCATGCGAAGACTCATTGGAAAAGACTCTGATGCTGGGAGGGATTGGGGGCAGGAGGAGAAGGGGACGACAGAGGATGAGATGGCTGCATGGCATCACCGACTCGATGGACGTGAGTCTGACTGAACTCCGGGAGTTGGTATGGACAGGGAGGCCTGGCGTGCTGCGATTCATGGGGTCGCAAAGAGTCGGACACAACTGAGCGACTGAACTGAACTGAACTGTACAACTTTAAACATTTATATTAAGAAAGAGTAAAGATATAAAATTAATGGTCTTAGCTGTCAATTCAAGAAGCTATAAAAAGTGTAAATTAAAAACCCAGTAAATAAAAGAAGGAAATTATAAAATAAAAGCAAGATTGAATATCAATAAAAATTGATTAAATTTCTATATATTGGCTTACCTGGTGGCTCAGGCAGTAAAGAATCTGCCTGCAATGTGAGAGACCCAGGTTCCATCCCTGAGTTGGGAAGATCCCCTGGAGAAGGGAAAGGCTACCCACTCAAGTGTTCTTGAGTGATTAATTCCATGGACAGAGGCTATAGTCCATGAGGTCCAAAGTGTGGGACACAACTGAGCAATTATCAGTATATATTAGCAAGAAACAATTGGAAAATAAATTTTTTAAACATTTCAGAATATATAGTAATATCAAAATGATATAAAACATCAGAATAAATCTAATAAAATTTCAGCAAGATCACTACATTTAAGTGATCAAGTCTTTTTGAGGAAAACAAAGAGCTGTATAAATAGATATATCATGTTAATGCATTGGAAGACAATATTAAGATTCTCCCAAAGTACATCTACAAAATTTCCTGCAGGTATTTTAAAATATAATAGATAGTCAGTTCTAAAATGCACTTGGACATATATAGAATGTAGAATACCAAAGCAATTTTGAAAAAGAAGCATAAAATTTTGGAGATACTACACTATATGATTTCAGGACTTATCATAAAGCTACAGCAATATGAAGAATGTTTTAAAGGTTACTCAACTTTAGATATTTGAATGACTCACAGGTCACCGAAGAACATTTTAATGTCAGGCTTTAATAAGGAGAAAGTATATGATACAGCAAGAAAAAAAGAATGTTGACAAGCATTGAATTTGAGAGTTCTAGATGAAGATTCTCCATGTTCTTACACAAAAATGCAATTTTTCTCAAGATTAATCAAGATTGTTTGAAGAATCTTGTCTTATTAGAGGTCAAGACTGAAATTTCTAGTGATATATTTTTATATGCTCCAGTAACATATCCAAGTCAACTGTCTTTTGCCAGTTGAAAGCCACCAAAGTGGATGTTAGGAAGGGTGTTTAAGACTTTAAACAGTACATCACTGATTATTAGTGAATTGTTTAGCACAAAGACCACATCTGGTTAGCACTCTGAACCACTGGACGTAATAGTTGAAGCTAGATGCCCAGCTTCCCTGAACATAAACAGGGAGTTCCCCCTGTCCAGCTGTAAAATAACTTCATCCTGTATAGTGTGGTATTAGCACTGATAGGGATAGACAAATAAACCAATTAAATACACTAGAGAGTTAAGAAATAAACCCTCACATATATATGCTTAATTGATATTCAACAAGGAGCTGAGCAACTACAATGGAAAAAGGAAAGCTTTTTGTTTTTAGTTTAAAATATTGTAGATTGACAGGACATGGTAAAGATAGTACAGAAAGAACCTGGACTCAATTTCCATGCTTAATCCAGTTTCCTCCATATTTAGACCCTCAGTCATGTTGGGCTCTTGTGACCCCATGGACTGTAACCTGCCAGGCTCCTGTATTCATGGGATTTCCCAGGTTACATCTTAAATGCTTATAGTACAATATATAAAATATGAATTTGACATTGGTACAAAGTGTGTGTATAGTTCTATGTCATTTTATCACATGTACATTTATGTATTCACCACCTTACCACAAAGATCTTTCTAGTGTTACTCATTTGTAGTTGCCCTGCCTGCTTCACCATCACTAATCCCTGACAACCACTAATCAGTTCTTCTTCTCTATTAATTTTGGCATTTGCAGAATGATATGTAAATAGAAATATATTTTGATATATTTTTTTTTTACTCAGTGTAGCTTGAGTAGATATACTCAAGCTATTAAATGTATCAATAGTTCGTTCATTTTTATAGCTAAGTAGTACTTCACTGCATGTCTGAACCACCTTTTTTTTTTAAAACCATTCATGTATTATAGGATATTTCAGTGGTTTCTAATTTTTAACCATTGCAGATAAAGCTGCTTTGAACAAATGTGTGCCTATTTTATGTAGACAGATGTTCTTATTTTTCTGAAATAAATGTCTAGGAGTGTGATTGCTCTATTATATGCACATTAAGGTTTTAGTTTTAAAAGAAACTATCAAACCTTTTTTCCAGAGTAACACTACCACTCAATATTTCTGCAGGAGATATATTAAAGACCCAGTTTATCCACATCTTCAGCAGAATTTGGTATTGTCACTATTAAAAATATTAGCCATTTAAATAACTACAGGCATATCTGTACACGTGTACAGGAAATAATTCAGGTTCAGTTCCAGATCACTGCAGTAAAGCAAATATCACAATAAAACAAGTGATATGAATTTTTTTATTTTTCAGCTCATATAAAAGGTTATGTTTACACTATACTATAGCCTAGTAAGTATATATAATAGCTGTATGCCTAGGCTTCCCTGGTGGCTCAGATGGTAAAGAATCCACCTGTAATGTAGGAGACCTGGGTTGGATCACTGGGTTGAAAAGACCCCATGGAGGAAGGCATGGTAACCCACTCCAGTATTCTTGCCTAGAGAATCCCCCTAGACAGAGGTGCGTGGTGGGCTACAGTCCACGGGGTCACAAAGAGTCAAACATGACTGAGCAAGTAAGCACAGCACAGCATTATGTCTAGAAAAAATGTACACGTGTTAATTAAAAAACAATGCTGTTGGGAGAATGGCGCCAATAGACTTGCTTGACAGTTTTCTTCAATTTGTTAAAAAAAAAAAATGCAACAACCATGAAGCACAAAAATGTGAAGTGCCATAAAAGGAGATATGTAGTGATAACTCATTGTGCTCTTAATTTGTGTTTTCATAATGGCTGGTGATGTTAGACATTGTTTCATGAGTTTATTTGCTATCTCTATAACCTCTTTGGTAAAGTATCTCATCATGTTTTTTGCCATTTGCTAATTGAATTGTTTTATTACTACCCTGTGGGAAACGGGAGTGGGCCAGATGATTAAATAAAAGGAAGAAATGTGGCCTAAGATGCAATTATGACATGGATAGAGGAGTATAATTAACCCAAGTCTGTGTACCTGAATCTAAAGACAATACCACCACTGATAGCAGATGTATAAGAGGGATATGAAAGATCTTTTAAATTTCAATTACTTTACTTGGTAAAGTTCTACTTTGAATAGGTACTTATTATCAGAGCCTGCTGAACTTTTGGTCTGTTATCTACTGCTTCATGCTAAATTTACACTTTCAAAATTTAAGGTAATGCTAAGGAAAGCTAGGTTATGATCAAAATCCTACAGGTTCGGTTCCAGCAGTACATGAACTGAGAACCAAATGTTCAGGCTGGATTTAGAAAAGGCAGAGGAACCAGAGATCAAATTGGCAACATCCACTGAATCATAGAAAAAGCAAGGGAGTTTCAGAAAAACATCTACTTCTGCTTCATTAACTATGGTAAAGCCTTTGAATGTGTGGATCAGAAGAAACTGTGGACAATTCTGAAAGAGATGGAAATACCAGACCACCTTACCTGTCTCCTGAGAAGCCTGTATGTGGGTGAAGAAGCAACAGTTAGGAGAAGCAGACATAGAACAACTGACTGGTTCAAAACTGGGAAAGGAATACAAAAAGGCTGTATATTGTCACCCCGTTTATTTAACTTATATGCAGAATACATTATGTGAAATGCCAGCCTGGACGAGCACAAATTGGAATCAAGATTGCTGGAAGAAATACCAACAACCTAAGACATGCAGATGATACGACTCTAGTGGCAGAAAGTTAAGAGGTGCTAAAGAGACTCTTGATCAGGATGAAAGAGGAGTGTGAAAAATCTGGCTTAAAACTCAACATTTAAAAACCCAACATCATGGTATCTGGTCCCATCACTTCATAGCAAACTGAAGGGGAAAATGTGGAAGCAGTGACAGATTTTCTTTTCTTGGGCTCCAAAATCACTGTGGACAATGATTACAGCCATGAAATAAAAAGATGCTTGCTCTTTGGAAAGAAAGCTCTGACAAACCTAGTTGTTCAGTTGCCAAGTCGTGTCTGACTCTGTGACCCCATGGACTGCAGCATGCCAAGCATCCCTGTCCCCCACCATCATCCAGAGTTTGCCCAAGTTCATGTCCATTGCATTAGTGATGCCGTCCAGCCATCTCATTCTCTGTTGCCCTCTGTCATCTGCTGACAATACTAGACTGCATATTAAAAAGCAGAGATATCGCTTTGCCAACAGAGAATCACATTGTCAAAGTTATGGTTTTACCAGTATCATGTATGGATGTGAGAGTTGGACCATAAAGAAGACTGATCACTGAAAAATTGATATTTCTGAATTGTGGAGCTAAAGAAGACTCTTGACAGTCCCTTGGACAGCAAGGGGATCAAACAAGTCAATCCTAATGGAAATCAACACTGACTATTTATTGAAGGGACTGATGCTGAACCTGAAGCTCCAAGACTTTGGCCATCTGATGAAAGAGCCAATGCATTGGAGAAGACCTGGATGCCGAGAAAATTGAAGGCAAAAGGAGAAGGGGTGGCAGAGAGGAGATGGTTAAACAGCATCATTGACTCAATGGATGTAAATTTGAGCAAACCCTGGGAGATAGTATAGGACAGAGGAGCCTTACGTGCTACAGTCCATAAGGTCCCAAAGAATTGGACACAGTTTAGTGACTGAACAACAGAGGAAACAAAATGAACATTGTGAAAATCAATACAATCCTTTCATTTTTACATGACTCCAAATTCCTTAAAATTAACAAACTAGAACTTCAAAATTTTCAACCTTGTTTGCATAGTAATATAACCTAAAGATATATACATATAATTTTATCATAAACATACTTTCTCTGTTTCCATCCTAGACTAATTAAAGTAGAGTCTGAAGGCTAGAGCCCTGGCATTGTTAAGCTTTAACATCTCCTTAGGCCTTTGTGAGGAAGCAGGGTTAGGTGTAGTTGTAGGATTAGGGATTTTTTTTTTTTTTTCTTGCTGCCACAAGATATATGAAGACTGTGCTTATCTGAGTTCCTTTTAGAAATACAATGGGAATTACAAATAGTGCATGGGTAGAAGTCAGCTGTTATACCCTTTCCATTCTTTTGTAGGTGGGATCATAGTTTTAGGCTAGACATTTTCTCCTTTGGCTTACTTTTTTTTTTTTTTTATTATGGTGTGTTAATTAGATACAGAAACATAATTCTGTTTCTGTGAAACATAATTCTGTTATCAGCAAAACCACATTCTGCCCAAGGTGATTTCTCCAATGGCTTTAATCTTCCTTTTCAAATCCATGAAATAAAGAGCCTTCCAAACTAGGGAATGAGTAGTCTTTTGGCTTAAAGAGACTTTCAGTTTAGATTTCAGATATTCTAACCCACTGTGAAAGTTTGATAAAAAGTGAACCAGGGCTTTTAATTAATTATGTACAGAAAGTTGACAAAATCCTGTTGGGAAACATTCCTAATAATCCATGCACATAGTGTAGTGGGAATTGTTTATAAATATAAATGAATTGAAAGGTTTATAACCTTGGAACAAGACAAGGAAAAATCAAACCATGGTTGGCAAACTCACAATTAAATTCTCAGTTAGTAAATGACTTACTTGAGAATTCTCTTTAATCTTTGTTTTCCAATATGTTCCTGGAAGCAAAGAGAAAAGAAAAATCTCAGCCAGAGCTTGAATAGAAAACTTAGAGAGACAATGTTACACACATATAATTTTAATAACTCTTGGTTGGTTTGAAGAACCTTAAATTTACATGAAAACATAATCTCCTTTCTGTATGTGTGTGTAATATATACATACACACACATATATATATGCAATCTAAAGTTTTGACAGAGATTTATTGATCTTTCCAAATGTAAAAATTAAAAAAAAATCAAATTATTAGTTTGGAAGAAAAACTCTTATTTCTGAAGAAGAAATTGATTTTGCCTGTGTGATGTTTGTGTATTTTTACATCTGACATTTTGTATTGAATATTTTATAGAAGTAGGGAAGAAACATTTATTTAATGATGAGTCTAGGTACATGTTCTAATAACTGGCTGTATAGGATTTAGCTGCTCATAAAATTATTCCTTACTCTTATAAGCAGATTCATATGTTTAGTTTTCCAAATGTCACCAAATAAATTTGTGTTAAAACATATTTCACTCTTTAAAATTACTTCTGATATTTCATCTTCTTCAAAATTATATCAAGAAGTCATTTTATATCAGTGAAAATGTCAAGGTGTACCTTGTACTTTGTGATGCCTCGAATGATCACATTTGTCTGTCTCTCACACTTGTTCATTGCTTTCCTGAGGGCAGGAAGTGTGGATTTTTGGTACTCCAGTACATCATCTAGCACAATCCTTGGGAAATATTATGTGGCTTATGAATTATATTTTTTGAAATCAACTGAATCAAGCTTTATACTATGTACAAATATTCCAAAGTCTGATAATACTATTCCATATTCACTGAAAAGTTCTGTGTTGATGAAAGTGAAAGTGAAAGTTGCTCAGTCGCGTCGGACTCTGTGATCCCATGGACTAACACAGTCCACGGAATTCCCTAGGCCAAATGCTGGAGTCGGTTATCTTTCCCTTCTCCAGGGGGTAATCCCAACCCAAGGATCAAACCCAGGTCTCCTATATTGCAGGTGGATTCTTTGCCAACTGAGCCACAAGGGAAGCCCAAGAATACTGGAGTGGGCAGCCTATCCTTTCTTCAGCGGATCTTCCCAACCCAGGAACTGAACCGGGTCTCCTGCATTGCAGGCGGATTCTTTACTAACTGAGCTATCAGTGACAGCTCTAATCCAAAGGATGATTCTTTTCCAATTTGTCTAATCATTTGAGGTGTAACTACAGAACATGATTCTCTTCTTATACAGGTTGACTGGTCTAGATGTTCATACATTTATCACTACAGATATGCCATGCTACCATAAGATGTGGAATTACTAAGGCAAATAACCTATTCAATAAGAAAAACTGATTGGTTTCAAAGGCATCTAATCCTAGTTGATCTTTCCATTTTCTTTACATTTAGGCATGAATCAAGTTATAAATTACATATGCACTGATATCAATGCTCTACCTAGAATGAATTGGTCTGCTCAAACTTTGCCACATCAGTAATCTAATATAGAGAAGAAATCTAGGTAACATGTTTTATAAGGCAAATATTTGCAATTACTCCATCCTAAGAGTTCTTAGGGACAACTTTGCAGAACTACAAAATCATTTTAGGACAGATGTAGAAACCGGCAAAAACAGAATTTTCAAGTAATTATGACAAAGGAAATATATATTCATGTTGGCAATATTTTATGAATCATAAATGATAATATATTGGCAGAAATGTTTCTAAATTTTGAGGTCAGTTTTGATAAATGAAATTAATAGATACAAATTTCACTTTCTTTCTAGTACTGTGCACTCTCCACAATATTTCTATATAATTTTTCTATTCTTTTTAAATTCTCTGCATGCTATATATTATTATCCCAAATATATATACAAGAAATAATTTTTGTTTGGGAATGCTGTCCAGAACCATTTAATATCTAAATATTGAAAGTTGTACTATTTGAAATTCTGTTTAATTAGAGGCTATAAACACTACATTGTATGTCCAATGAGAACCAAAACCTATTTTCCCATAAAAATTGGGTCCAAGGTTGGTTACTTTGTTTGTTTCCATCTCTAGCTCTACAGAATATCACTCTTTTGGCCCCACATTCATACATAAAAGATAAAAGTGTGGTTGTTAAAAGACTGGTACAACTTGGGTCAATATTTCTTATTTAATAATAACTTTGAAGTATTTCACAACAGAACTTTAAAATCTCTTTTGAAAACTATATCTTTGACAAGATGCCATTAAATTGTTAAGCGATAATGATGTGGTTTTCTAGGAGGAACACTATTTTCTATCTTAGTTTCAGAACTAAGGCTATCCATTTCCCCCTAAACAAGATGATTACTTCCAGGTATTGTTTCTTGAGTGTTACAATGTGATAAGGTTTTTACATTGATTGCCTCTATAGTTGTCCTGGGCTCAAAGCTTTATTACCACCTGCATGACCTAGGGTAATTATTATATACACACTGTACCTTGATTTTCAAATAGAATTAGGTTCTACCTTAAGAGTTTTGTAATGATTAAATGAAGTTAATACTTGCAAAGTGTTGTGTCTGGCATTTAGAGAAGCTCAATAAAAATTATGTATTATCATTCTTCTTATTTCATTGAATCTAAGATACCGATGATTGTAAGGTATGCTGTTATATGGATCACTAAGGAAAAAATGCTACCAATTATGATACTCATTAAATATGGTCATGTAAAAAATAGCCACAAACAGTGTATCATTTTTATGAAAAGGCAGTACTAATGTTCCAGTTCAGTTCAGTCCAGTCACTCAGTCGTGTCCGACTCTTTGCGACCCCATGAATCGCAGCACGGCAGGCCTCCCTGTCCATCCCCAACTCCCAGAGTTCACTCAGTCTCACGTCCATCGAGTCCGTGATGCCATCCAGCCATCTCATCCTCTGTCGTCCCCTTCTCCTCCTGCCCCCAATCCCTCCCAGCATCAGAGTCTTTTCCAATGAGTCAACTCTTCGCATGAGGTGGCCAAAGTACTGGAGTTTCAGCTTTAGCATCAGTCTTTCCAAAGAAATCCCAGGGTTGATCTCCTTCAGAATGGACAGGTTGGATCTCCTTGCAGTCCAAGGGACTCTCAAGAGTCTTCTCCAACACCACAGTTCAAAAGCATCAATTCTTCAGCACTCAGCCTTCTTCACAGTCCAACTCTCACATCCATACATGACCACAGGAAAAACCATAGCCTTAACTAGACGGACCTTAGTCGGCAAAGTAATGTTTCTGCTTTTGAATATGCTATCTAGGTTGGGCATAACTTTTCTTCCAAGGAGCAAGCGTCTTTTAATTTCATGGCTGCAGTCACCATCTGCACTGATTTTGGAGCCCCCCAAAATAAAGTCTGACACTGTTTTCACCGTTTCCCCATCTATTTTCCATGAAGTGATGAGACCAGATGCCATGATCTTCGTTTTCTGAACGTTGAGCTTTAAGCCAACTTTTTCACTCTCCACTTTCACTTTTACCAAGAGGCTTTTGAGTTCCTCTTCACTTTCTGCATAAGGGTGGTGTCATCTGAATATCTGAGGTTATTGATATTTCTCCAGGCAATCTTGATTCCAGCTTGTGTTTCTTCCATTCCAGCGTTTCTCATGATGTACTCTGCATGTAAGTTAAATAAGCAGGGTGACAATATACAACCTTGACGTACTCCTTTTCATTATATCTACTACTGCAGGCAGGAATCCCTCAGAAGAAATAGAGTAGCCATCATGGTCAACAAAAGAGTCCAAAATGCAGTACTTGGATGCAACCTCAAAAACGACTGAATGATCTCTGTTTGTTTCCAAGGCAAACCATTCAATATCACAGTAATACAAGTCTATGCCCCAACCAGTAACGCTGAAGAAGCTGATGTTGAACAGTTCTATGAAGACCTACAAGACCTTTTAGAACTAACACCCAAAAAAGATGTCCTTTTCATTACAGGGGACTGGAATGCAAAAGTAGGAAGTCAAGAAGCACCTGGAGTAACAGGCAAATTTGGCCTTGGAATGCGGAATGAAGCAGGGCAAAGACTAATAGAGTTTTGCCAAGAATTCAAAATGTTCCAGAGGTTTGCTGTAAAACAAACTGGTGTAATGTAACAGTATACTTGTTTGATAATAATATGAGCTGATATATAGTGGCAAGATTATATATTTCATTAACAGATAAAGCTATCCCCACTTGATTTAGACATTTAATAAGGGAAACATAAAAAAATGGAATATTGAGACAAAATAAAAATCACTTTAAGATGAAAGGTGCACTTAATATTTTAAAGTTGTTATTTTTTAAATGGAATTTTAGAATACAAAAACATTACTCACCTTATCTGATCTTTGTTTTATGACAAATATTCTACATGTAGAGAAATCTCTTTCATTTTTTGAAAAGAAAGTGAAAGTGAAAGTCACTCAGTTGTGTTCAAATCTTTGTGACCCCATGAACTATATAGTACATGGGATTATCCAGGCCAGAAAACTAGACTGGGTAGCCTTTCCTTTCTCCAGGTGATCTTCCCAACCCAGGGATTGAACCCAGGTCTCCCACATTGCAGGCAGATTCTTTGCCAGCTCAGCCACCAGGGAAGCCCTTCATTTTTTGGTTTATATCAACTAAATTGTCCAGAAGGCTTAAGAAACCTTCTGCAGGGTTGGTAGTAGATAGCATAATGCTTTAAGTTCAGTTTCTTTCTGTGAAGATTAAAATATTTTTTTCTGCTCTCCCTCAGTTTTGCTTTTCCATTAATTCATTGCTTTCGGTAATTATAATTTTAGGTTTGTTTCCAAGTTCTTATTGGGATATTCCATATCAACATTCACATCTTTTTCTCTTTGCACTTCTTCTGTTATGGTAATATTTACAAAGAACTATAGCCTATAGTGAATATGCAAACACTGGAAAGCACCAGTTTGTCAGTGCTGCAGAACTGGTTTTCATTGTCAACTAGAAATCAGCTAGATAGTTAAAAATCATATTAAATATATGTCAGCATTACTCAGTATGCATTATTTTTGATGATTCTGATAGACTGAAGTAAATTTTACTCTTGATTTCAGAACCTGATCATTTGACTTGTAAAGAATTATAGCTTAATAATTTGGATTATTCTACTTTTTTTGGTATTGATTTCATATCCCAGGATGACTTAAACAATTAGACTCCACTTTGAGACTAAAGCATTATAGAAAATAGAATTTTTTTTTGTGAAATGAGAGTTTTCATGAGGGAAGGGATATTTGTCCTCTTTTAAAAAAAAATAACATAAATAACATGCGTGTTTGCCAACAAAGGTCCATGTATGGATATGAGAGTTGGACCATAATGAAGGCTGAGTGCTGAAGAAATGATGCTTTTAAACTATGGTGTTGGAGGAGATTCTTGAGAGTCCTTTGGACTGCAAAGAGATCAAATCAATTCTAAAGGGAATTAGTCCTGAATATTCATTGGAAGGACTGATGCTGTCAACTTCAAATTGGCACTTACCAAGATCATTGCCAATGACTGAACAACAACGGCATTTGCCATCTGCCTCTACGGAGATTGAACCCTACATTGATATAGCTGTTGACTTTCAAAAGCCCCTGAGGGAGTTCAGGGTGGAGTGAGGTACTCTGTGCTCCAGGGAATCTAATGGGACAGCTGGATGTTTTTAGGAACAGATTTTATGATCTCAATCCTTGCATCTTCTCATATCTAGAGAAGCACTAAATCCCTTCATGGTGACATAAGATCCTCATGACTAACAAAAAACCTTTTGTAAAATGAATGCTTAATGACGGTACTGAACTCCCCGTTCACCAAAGTGAAGTGAAGTCGTTCAGTCGTATCCGACTCTTTGCGACCCCATAGACTGCAACCTGCCAGGCTCCCCTGTCCATGGGATTTTCCAGGCAATAGTACTAGAGTGGATTGCCCTTTCCTTCTCCAGGGGATCTTCCCAACCCAGGGGTCGAACCCGGGTCTCCCGCACTGTAGACAGATGCTTTACCATCTGAGCCGCCAAGGAAGTCCCACCAAAACCTTATATACTGACCTTCTCCACTGCTGCTTTGGAGCAGTCTCTCAGGGCTGAGATACTGCCTCCTGGGCTGCAGTCCTCATTTTGCCCCAGATAAAACTTAACTCACAATTCTCAAGTTGTACATCTTTTTAGTCATCAGTGCTGAAGTTTATGCTTCAATACTTTGGCCACCTGATGCGAAGAGCTGACTCATTAGAAAAGACCCTGGTGCTGGAAAAGATTGAAGGCTGGAAGAAAAAGGGGATGACAGAGGACAGGATGCTTGGATGGCATCACTGACTCAATAGACATGAGTCTATTGAGTTTGAGCAAGCTCTGGGAGATGGTGATGGACAGGAAAGCCTGGAGTGCTGCAGTCTATGGGGTCGCAAAGAGTCAGATACGATTGAGTAACTGAACAACAACAAGCATCAGACAAGCAATTTCCAGGAGAGAATAAGTTTCTCCTTATTTCTTCATTTTGCTTTATTTCTTGGTAAAGCTATCTAGTTCTGCTGAGCGACCATTCCAGTCATGAATTGTCAATTTTCAGCCAGTTTTCATACTGAGTGTAGAAGGTGAATGATGAGTAAGCAGATTGGTACCAAAAAAAAAAAAAAGAAAAAAAACAAAAACAAAAAACAAACCTGCACACCTTTATATGATTTTAAAACTAAATTAGTCAATTATGTGAAGAAATTTACTTAAAATATTATGTTCTTATAGCTGACACAAAGGTAAGGAACACTGTAAATCTTCATGAACCAATGAAGAATTAATTACTTAGACAATTCAAGCAAAGAGGGGGTGATATCTGGTATATTGATCTTTAGTAGTTATTTAAAAAAAAACCTAAAACTTTAAATATTAAAAAACTGTATTATTTCTTTTTATTGAGCTAAATACATTTATTGTTATTGAAGAATGGGATAATATTATAGTGAATGGGAGTGGCTGGGAGGCTCAAGAGAGAGGGGATATATGTATATGAAAGGTTGCCGCTGTGAGCGATGAACGACTCCAGGATTCTTGGCCTCTGGAAGAGAGGAATTTGATCTGGGGCCAGTGACAAGGATTGATCACTCAGAGCTTTTGTGTAATAAAGTTTTATTAAAGTATAAAAGAGATAGAGAAAACCTCTGACATAGACATCAGAAGGGTGCAGAAAGAGTGCCCCCTTGCTAGTTTTTAGCAAGGAGTTATATACCTATTAGCAAGCTGCTAATTAGAGAAAGGAAATGTCTCAAAACTGAGAGAGTTGCACCAGGCCCCTAACCAACAACATGTATTTTGAGATAATGTTGGGAAAATGTGAGTCATCTTAGGCAATAAAACAATTGACCGGAATCTTGAAGAAAGGCAGATTTCCAAGCAAATACATAGTTTCACTAACATAGCTTAAGAAAAACATTTCCATAAGAAAAACGCATTTGTTAGCTCAAGGTTCAAGAAAAGTTAAGTTCAGGTGGAACCAGGTGTCATCACAGCAACATAGAATTTTAAAAGAAACTTCCTTTTAATTTTGTATAGAGAAAAAAAAAAAGAAAAGAAAGGTCTGACACTTGTAATTTGTTTCCTTCTGCCCCTTATGAGAGAGGAAAAAAAAAAAAAGTCTGACACTTGTAGTCAATTTCCTATGCTTGGGGACCCCTGCCTTCCTGCCTGTTGCCCTCTCATATACATATAGCTGATTCACTTTGTTGTACAGCAGAAACTAATACAACATTGTAAAGCAATTATATTCCAATACATGTGTTAACTAAAATACATGTACAACTTGAGAGTTGCAAGTTAAGTTTTATTGGGGGCAAAATGAGGACTGCAGCCCAGGAAACAGCATCTCAGATATCCCTGAGAGACTGCTCTAAAGCAGCAGTGGGGAAGGTCAATATAAAAGGTTTTGGTGAAGGGGAAGTTCAGTAAAATTAAGCACTCATCCTACAAAAGGTTTTTTGTTAGTCATGAGGATCTGATGTCACCATGAAGGAATTTAGTGCTTCTCTAGATATGAGAAGATGCAAGGATTGAGATCATTTTTGTTCCCTAAAAATATCCAGCTATTTAAAGATTTGTCCCACCAGATTCCCTGGAGCACAGAGAATGTGCTCACTCCACCCTTCACTCCCTCAGGGTTTGTTGAAGGTCAGTTGCCATTGTAGCAAGGGGTTCAGTCATTGTAGATTCAGATGGCATATGCCTTTGTTCAGTCACTGGCAATGATCTTGATAAGTGCCAATTTGTAGTGCACACACACACACACAGTTCTCCTAAATGAATTCAGTTTCTAAGATCTTGGTCTCTCTGTTGCTTTGGCCTGAGACTTTCAAAAATAGAGACTGTACAGTAAGGGGCCAGGGAGCTTAGTTGCTTTTCTCAAGGAACCAGATTGGACAACATAGAAACCCATGCACTTTCTTTAGAGTTTTGATGTGTAAAATTGAGAGATTACTATGTTAAAAATGAAGGTCACATATGAATCTCACAATTAAAAATATAATAGTAGATGGCCTTTCAATTTTAACTTACCGATTTATGGCTGTTAATGCAAAGTCAACATATGCTGTGGACACATATTACAGCAATAACTTTCATTTCTGAAAATGTAGTTCATTGCCACATCAAATATATTTTATAACCTAATGTAAAAAGGTATACTGTTCAAAGTGCAAAGGCTATCCTAATGTTTGTTGAGGTTTGGAATTCACAAGATGACTTTAGAAATTAGAAACAAATGTGGTTCCTTAGAGATGTGTTTCTACAACAGGAGTTTTTGGGGTCAAGCACCCTTTCTAAAAATACAGTTAACTCCCATTCTTCAGAGCAACAGCATTAACACCCATATGATACATAAAACCAATTAATATTATTCTATCTTTGTCAGTGTATTCTATTTTTGGTAGTTTCTTTACACACAGTCAACTCATTCTCTGAAACAAAGTTAAGGCAGCTGATAGACTGTAGTTTATCTTGAAAGATGGAAATGGCAACAGGAGCATTTTGTTTTGTTTTGTTTTTACTGGAAAGAAAGCTAACAGAAGCCTACTATAATATATATATGAGTGTGTGTATGAGTCGCTTCAATTGTGTCCTACGCTTTGTGACTTAATGGACTATAACCCACCTGGGGGGCTCCTCTGTCCCGGGGATTTTCCAAGCAAGACTACTGGAGTGGATTGCCATGCCCGTCTCCAGGGAATCATCCCCACCTGGGGATGGAACCCTCATCTCTTAAGGCTCCTGCATTGGCAGGCGGGTTCTTTACCACTAGCGCCACCTACAGTCAAATATATGAATTTGCAATGGATAAGAAGACATAATCCTATCTTTGACAGGTTTCAACAAGAAAATGAAGACTTGAACATCAGCATAATAACAATATTAGACATCCTTCATTTCCTCCTCTTTTTAACAACTAAAATTTGGCATTTACCCATGAACGAAAATGTCTCTATGAGAGTTGTGGAATCCAACACTGTATGCCATGGCACTTGTGCATCTGGTGATAGACAGACCTCAATACAGGCAGTGGAACTGGCAGGAGCTTGTAAACAAGTTTTTGTTTCTTTCCACTGTGGTTTGGAATCACCTGGAGGGCGCTGACTTGGACAAATGCCCACAGATAAAAGAGTATTTGTAGAAGTCCAGGTTTACTGAGGAGAGATTCCAGCACTCTGTTGAACAACAGCAACAATATATGAATTTGGCTGCACTGGAGAGGGTAAAAGGAGCTTTGCCAGCATTGCTCCTCCACTAAGGTAGCACAGTATGGGGCTGAAGTGGCGATCTCTCCCATGAGCGAAAGAGAAACATTGAATGAATACCTAGCTTTCCCAGTTGTGTGGGATGCAGATGGAGAAACTCTTTTCTCTTCCACAGTACCCAGAATATTGAGGAAGAACCTCTGTCCCTGGGGGAGTGGAAAGATCCAGAAAGAGGCAGATAACAATATCAGAGGTCATAAACAGATGTGGTTCCAGACTCCAGCAGGAGGTCTGCCCACGTGCCACTGGGAAAACCTCACATGATGATCCTGTCAATGGGTCCATGGGCATCCCTAATGCCTCAATGCCAGAGCTACACTATCCCCCACTCTATGGCCAGTGGCAGAAGAGTGCTCCAGCTGACAGAGAGTAAGAGCTGAAGACAGACCAGGATCTGCAGGAGAGGGAGAAATCACAAACTGATGCCAAAGCCTCATCTTTGGGAAAATGACCCCAAATAGCTAAAGTAATGCTAGGAAAGATTGAGGGCAAGAGAAGAATGGGGCAATGAAGGATGAGATGGTTGGATGGCATCACTGACTCAGTGGCAATGAGTTTGAGTGTACTCCTGGAGATAGTGAAGGACAGGGAAGTCTGGTGTGCTGCAGTCATGGGGTTGCAGAGTCCCACACGACTCTTAGGAACTGAACAACAGCGACCACTTCTTCCTATATCATGTCAAACATGATTCTTGTTAATAACTCAGCACAGTTTTTTTTTTTTTCACAATGAATAAAAAAAAAAGTTTATGTGTTTACATAATTTAGGTAGAAAATCAATTTAATCAGATTTTCCTGTTCCCCAGGTTTTCTGGCTAAACAAGATTTTGTTATCTCTAAAGCAAAGGAGTTTGAAAGTGCTATATCTGGTAATTATTTTTTCACCCTAAAGTTGGTCACACTTCTGTGACTCTCCTGTGATGAATTTTCAAAATCTCCTCAGGGTTAAGCCCATGTCTGTTCATGGAGGCATGACGAGCTTCAGGTAGAAAAACTGACAACCAAATGTGATACATTCTAATTAGATTGTGCTGTCATCTAGGCTAGGACCTCTTGTAGTAATAAACTCACAATAAGTAGAAAGTTGAGTATTAAAGGCTACTGAAGGAATCTTAATAAAAATTTATAAACACTTTCAAACTGAGTACAAATTAAGGCAGTTGGACTTTGTTTAATTTTATAGGTACAACATTTCCTCAGATTCCTGCTGCCTTACAATCTGAGAAAACTGCTATCTGATAAAAGGCCTCTGTTGATCAATTTAGGATTATAAAATTCCTAGAGTTTTCTTTTCTTGTTTTTTTTAAATATTCTTCCACATCGTTATTAAAGTATCTCCAAGCTGTGCTTCAGTAGAATTTTCATTCATCGTTATGGCTGTTGTTCAGTTTTTTGTTTGTTTGTTTTTAAATGAATCCTTTAGGACACAGTGGGTTAATTTAGAGAAGATCTTAGTAACTTTTGGGAGCTTTGTGTCAGTTTATCATTTTGTCAAAGTATGAGTTGATATTGATCACACCTACACTTTATAGCAGCAAGCTAAGAACAGATAATGAATATTTTTGCAGGTTCTTTAAAACAAGGTAGGTAGCAGCACGTGAAAATCTCCCCAAATGGCATGTTTGGCACATGGACCTTATATTACCAGATCCTAATATGGACTTAATTTTTTAGTTATCATTTACTTTGACTTTGATGATTTCTTCTACTTCTGTCTAGTTCTATTGACATTTCATTGGCTCACAATAATTTTCATAATGGCCTGTGTCATTTTGATAATGTTGAAATACAATGTTTTTTTTGTATATTATTAAGTATTGTGATGGTTAATTTTATGTCACCTTGACTGGGCTAAGGGATGCCCAGATAGCTGGTAAAACATTATTTCTGGATGTGTCTGTGTGGGTGTTTGTGGAAGAGATTAGCATTTAGATCAGTAAATGGGAAGGAGGATCCTGCTCACCAGTGCGGGTGGGTATTTTTCAATCCAATGCAGGTCTGAGCAGAATGAAGAAGTGGAGGAAGACCAAATTCACTCTCTGCTTCAGCTAGGACATTCATCTTCTCTGCACTTGGATATTGCCCCTACTGATTTTTGGGTCTTTAGACTCAGATTGGAACTTATACCATTGGTTCTTATGGTTCTCAGGCCTTCAGGTTTGGACTGGAACTCCACTACTGGCTTTCAGGGTCTCCAGATTGCAGATAGCATGTCATGGGGCTTCACAGCTTCCGTTATTATTGAGCCAATCTCTCATAAGAAATCTACTTCTATATATTTATGTTTGTCTATATGTGCATATAATCTATTTTCTATCATCTCCTACTGGTTCTGTTTCTCTAGAGAACGCTGATTAATGTATTTTGTAGTTCATAATAAATATGTTGTGGTCCCTTGTTTTATAATATTAAGACAAAGATCATAGGATTCAACCTATGTGATAAAAAGTGCATCCTCCTATCTTACTGAAAATATTATCATGTGTTTTGTTTTATATTTTATAACTGTTGATGAATTTCTTGAGTTGGAAGTGATGCCTCTCTAAATAGGTGTTTGTTCAACTTTAAGCACTAGCAAAATATAAGCAGTAAGTTTTAAAATTATAGTTAAGTAATCTATATGACAACCCCTCTTATCACTTTCCTCATGATTATAAAAGTATAGAACAAAGAACAGGGACTTTAATTTTTTAGTAGATATATATTATCATATCAAAGATAACTTGTGAACTGAATGGCATTTTATGAGTGATAAAAGTGTAAGCAGATACTTCTTAATATAATTGCCCTTGCTTCCATAATTTCTTAAATGTTATTCAAGACATTATACCAGTGACATAATAATTTTGTAGGTCCTACAGCTTATTTATTTATTAAACAGATATTTACTGCAAGTCTGTTACACCAGTTTGTCATGTGTCTGATTTATAAAGAATTAGAGTGATGGATGACATCTGGGTCCCTGAACATCAGCTTTCCTTATCAGTTGCCTCTCCAGACAACCCTTTGTCATTTGAAAGAGATAACCATTGTGCAAAGGATAATAAGCACTGATTATGGAATAAGAATTTTGCTCCCAAATCCTAACTTAATGTAGAGCTTCTGTTTCTTAAAAGCTTGAGTAGACTAATGTATGCACCAGAAAGACTCCTTTCTATGGAAGCATAAACACTTATTTTTTTATTGAATTAACTGTCGATTATAGTTTTTGATAAGTACCTCTACTTACTTATGGCATTTAGCCTAATAATAAATATGCCATTTCTGCTTTTATAGGGTAAAGTAATGGAAGGCATGTGAGACCACAAATAAAAGGGCCTAACACAGGTAGGAATCCCTACTTAACAAATTAGGGCAGAACTGCAAGGAATGGCTTTGCTAATTCTATTTTTCTAGTTGGTTTTCTGTCCTTACCCATAACACATGTGTTTCATTTATTATCTCACAGCATCTATGTTTAAAGTAAGATTGATTTTTATATTTTTCATATCACTCCTACTCTATGAGGAAAGGAACTGTGTTGGTCCTTGGTCACTATTCACTAAAGACATAAAGCCATTCTTAATAATGCATTAAATCAGTCTCCTCTATTTCCTTTATTGTGTGTGTGCATGTATATAAATATATTACTGTATGCTCTTCCGAGTATAGAATGTATGTATTCAATTAATAAGGATCCAATTATCTAAACTTCCTGAAAGTGTCTTTCTTGTTCCATTTAGAGAGCCGTATAATGTAAAGTCATTACATAAGTGTTATTTCTACTCTGCTTCCTGGTCACATTTGCTTTTAGGTCTAAACTTTTTTTGAACTCTTTGACGAAAGATTTACATTCTAAACTGAATTAAATGCTGGAACATCACAGAGAGCACTTTGTAATGGAATATTGCCAACAAAATATCCATATACATTAACACAATATAGACAACCCCCCAAAACATGATTGTTAATGTTCTATAGTTCTGGTATGAAGTCTTTAGGTGGCACTGTGGTTCCAGCAGTAACATTTAATATTAAAGAGCTTCCCATTAGGTCTGTGAATAAAGAATATGGCCATTGGTTTTCCATCTATTTTCCATAATTATGCTTTATATTTAAAGGGGTTATTTTTAAATTATAGAGCTTTTCTCATATATTACTTCACATTATTTATAAACCTAAAAACAAGGCAAAGCATCCATTTCGTTCCCCTTTGACAGATGTCAAAAATAAGTTCAGAAAAGTTAAGCAGTTTCATAGGCTCCTTTATACCCTATAGTATATTTTCAAAAAGAAAATATTTTACTTTCTTCCTCGGCTGGGTCTGCATTAGTGTCATGGGTTTTCCCAAGTCTCCTTGGCTCCAATGTGATTGACAGTGACTTTGGTGATGTTCAGCACCTGAAGGTATTGGAAATGGTACTGGAGAATGTTTCTGTTGCACAGAGAGCAGTGAAAGTATCAATATGCCACGAGTCTCTCAATTTCTTCATTGCTTTGTTCTTTTCTACATATCTACTCAATTCTACATAGGCTATCAAAATTAAATAGATGTTAGGATAATTAATGAATGTATGACATAAAATATAGAACCACATTCTAAATGAGTTTTTTTTTTTCATATATTACAAAGGAAAAATACCAAATCTGATTAATCTTCCCCTAAGTGTTCTTTTACAGGAATTCTTACTTATATACTCTCAGTTTCTAAATTTCATATCTTATTTAAGATTTTACTTATCTATGGAAATGTCTTCTTCTTCCAAACTTGAATATACAATCTCCATCCAACTTTTGGTAAAACCTAACACCTATCTGTATGGTTAATATGGGACCCAAATTCATCCTCACTTCCCTAGAGGACTTTTCCCTAACTTTGCCAATTTCTAACCAATAGAAGATATCTGGGGTTTCAATTCAAAATTCTGTAACCCACAGAGGAGTCCCTCAGTGGGCAGTGGGCTAGACACTTCCAGGATACATGCTCTTTTTAGTTATTTCACCAGAGAATACAGACATGCATTTGTAATTTTCGCTTCACGCACTCACCTAGCTTTTGAGGCTACCTGGCTTCTATGGAGTTAATACCCCCTTATTAGTCAGAACATCATCCTATTTTCAAACTGCACTTTTCAACTGACAGAAGTTGGTCCATGCTGATCAATACACTCTTAAAAACCACTTCCTTGACTATATCAAGACTTGACTAAGGTTTTCCATTTGCAAGTAGTCAATTGAATTCTTAGTAAAAGGCTCTTCTCTTCCCCAGTCTAAAGAAAAGGAAAAGGAATAATTTATATAGTTCCAATTATAATTTGAACTGATATATTGATTGCAAATATGAATTATGGACAAAGGAACCAGTATCAGTTTTTTTAAGGTGTCTTCTAACTTCTTTTCTCATTCACATATCGAAAATTATTTTTTCCTCTGACTTTATGCTATAAAGTCATAAAGTTTACAACTTTCTAAAATGGCAACTGCTTATAGTGAAATTCTAAAGGGAGAGCAGAGAGCTTAATCATGGAGAATTAAAAGTTGAGGGAAAGGTAGAGTTAGGTGGAAGGAAATAGTGTGGCTGATTTGACTGATGAAAGTTCAGCCTGAATTTCCCGATAACACATTGGGTTTAAAAAGTCGAATTTGAGTAATCTCTAGAATTTCCTAATGCCTTGCTTTAAATTTTCTTAATGTTCTTAATTTTATATTTGGGTTACATTTATCTTGTATTTGGAGAAGGCAATGGCACCCCACTCCAGTACTCTTGCCTGGAAAATCCCATGGACGAGGAGCCTGGTGGGCTGCAGTCCATGGGGTCGCTAATAGTCGGACACCACTGAGCGACTTCACTTTATTTTGTATTAGAAGCACTCCACGGAGAAGGCAATGGCACCCCACTCCAGTACTCTTGGCTGGAAAATCCCACGGATGGAGGAGCCTGGTGGGCTGCAGTCCATGGGGTCGCTAAAAGTCGGACACGACTGAGTGACTTCACTTTCACTTTTCACTTTCACGCATTGGAGAAGGAAATGGCAACCCACTCCAGTGTTCTTGCCTAGAGAATCCCAGGGACGGGGGAGCCTGGTGGGCTGCCGTCTGTGGGGTTGCAGAGTCAGACACGACTGAAGTGCCTTAGCAGCAGCAGCAGCAGCAGCAGCAGCAGCAGCAGCAGAAGCACTCCGATAAGAAATATTACGGTTTTTTGTGTGTTTTATTGTGTTTATTTTTTTCCCATCATAAGATATCTAGAGGTCTTACAGTGAGAGTATCTTACCAGTCTCGGGTTAGAGGGACAAATTCACTTATTTCTGTAGTATTACTTGGGTGACTGTAATCCAAACAAAACTTGTAGTAACAACGTCTAAAAACACTATCTTTAGATTTCAGCATTTACCATTTTCACATATGTGTATATGTTGCAACATGAGCATTTAGTAGGTATGAATTTAATGTATCACTGTAGCACCCTAAAAGAAAGGAATATAAGCATAGAAATAAGAACCCAAGTAAGTTAACTGACTTATGAAAGAAGGAGATGATATCCATTTTATGGTTGAGTAAAAAGCCTTTCAGGATTCAATCTGGAATCAAGCTGGATTCAAGCTGGAATCAAGATTGCCAGGAGAAATATCAATAACCTCAGATATGCAGATGACATCACCCTTATGGCAGAAAGTGAAGAGAAACTAAAAAGCCTCTTGGAGAAAGTGAAAGAGGAGAGTGACAAGGTTGGCTTAAAACTCAACATTCAGAAAACTAAGATTATGGCAATTGGTCCCATCACTTCATGGGAAATAGATGGGGAAACAGTGGAAACAGTGTCAGACTTTATTTTTTTGAGCTCTAAAATCACTGCAGATGGTGATTGCAGCCATGAAATTAAAAGACACTTACTCCTTGGAAGGAAAGTTATGACCAACCTAGATAGCACATTGAAAAGCAGAGATATTACTTTGCCAACAAAGGTCCATCTAGTCAAGGCTATGGTTTTTCCAGTGGTCATGCATGGATGTGAGATTTGGACTGTGAAGAAAGCTGAGTGCTGAAGAACTGATGCTTCTGAACTGTGGTGTTGGAGAAGACTCTTGAGAGTTCCTTGGACTGCAAGACCCAACCAGTCCATTCTGAAGGAGATCAGTCCTGGGTGTTCATTGGAAGGACTGATGCTGAAGCTGAAAATCTGTTACTTTGGCCACCTCATGTGAAGAGTTGACTCATTGGAAAAGACCCTGACGCTGGGAGGGATTGGGGGAGGAGAAGGGGACGACAGAGGATGAGATGGCTGGATTGCATCACCGACTCAATGGACATGAGTTTGAGTGAACTCCGGGAGTTAGTGATGGACAGGGAGGCCTGGTGTGCTGCGATTCATGGAGTCGCAAAGAGTCAGACACAACTGAGCATCTGAACTGAACTGAATCTGCCTTTCAATAAGAAGCCCAACCATTTCTGCAATTTTAACTATATTTTATATATTTCTAAGACAAAATTTACAGTGTAAGAAATTATACTGGAACTATTTTCACTTATAAGTACAGAAGAAATAAGGCATAATTTACCTTTTGGAGAATTTAAACATTTGTGAACACCAGAGTTATACAGATGGTCTTAGTATGTCGATATGTTATTATTAAACATATATTATTTTGACAAGATGAAATACACATCTACAACATTGCATATAAACTTGAGTTTTAAAAGTTCCATTATTATCAAATTATTACTTCTTAAAAGCTGTAAAAATTATATTTGGAATTTGGGAGACAAATAACTGAATGGTAAGTGAAAATTTGCTCAATACAATTAGGTTAATGCCAAATAAGGTAGAGAAAAAAATAAATAATGTATATATATAATATTAAAGAATTACATGCATAAGTAAAAAATATATATATAGTTTAAAATTTATTGGTAAATTTTAAAATTATTTCCTAGTTATTGACATTTAATTTAAAATAGTGAAGTTAAGTAAAGTCTGGTTATACTTTTAGTGTTAAAAAAATGAGATTTAGGTTCATAGAGAACTAAATTTCAGTAATGGCTCTGACACTTTGCTGTTTTGAACAGTTTCTTAATCTCTGAAAACCTTAATTTAATTACTTCAAGATAGGTTTTGTTCCTAGCTTGTAGGATTGTGGTGAAGATGAAATGACACGGTAGAATGCCTAAACAGAGGCATTTTAATGGCTTGATAACAATATAATAAATGATAGGTATTACTCTGAGCTACTACAATGGCACCGATCAGTTCTTGACATGTTTATACAGGAATGATAATTGCACAGATGCATTTTAAAATATGTATTTTAAGGAGAGCACAAAATCTCTTTGTGCTAATTAGTAGATTTGTTTCATAACATTTATTTCATTTTATTACACATTTTATTACAATTGTGCTTTTGCAAATATTCCAAATTTCCTTTAATATCTAAAAAAGTTATGATTGATATATATTCTGGTTATGAAGAGACAGTTTTCATTGTGAAGATTAAATATGATTAATTAGTTTAGATATCACTTTAAAAATTCACTTTCAATAATCAATAGTTATATTTTCTACCTCCTGGCTTAACTTTAGTGTTTATAACTTTGTTATAGCAAGAATTTGAGTAATTTTTGGTAAATATTCTAGTCCAGGATTGTAAAATGCTTATTCTTTCTCTGTACCCTAACAAGGCAGTTTTAGAGGTTTCTGCTAAATTTAACAAGTTTGGCTTCATGCAAATTCAACATTATGTTTATATATCAATTAAATATTCTTGTTCTTCCAATTTTGTCAATGATTAGACCAAAAATCTCAATGTAATTCAAGAGTTTAGCTAAATTTATGGCATATTTTTGCATTATAAAAATAATTAATTATTTTGGTTTATCTCTGGGATAAAACCAGAGTTTTGTGATGTAAGAGGCAGATTTTCAGCATATCACACTCAAGAACTGAGATTACATTATCAAAACACAATGAAATGAATGGCATCAGAATCTCTTATGGTTGTTATATTAGAAAACAATTAAGGAACGTACATGGAAGAAATTCTGAGAATCACTTCCAATTCCGTTTTCTGCAAAGGCTAATGTACCTAAAAGTGTCATAAAAAAAAAAAAAAAAAAAGACCTCTTGAGGAGGCTTCTGATGTTATTCCCTCAAGATGTTTGGTGACTGTGGACTATTTAAAGTTGGAGGGATAGTTTGGCTAGGATGGAAGCTGTCACTCTGTCTATTTAAATCCTCTATAACAAAAATAAATTTTAAATCCCTTCTCACATGTGAGTTTTGGGTTGAATGCTCTCACCCACATGAAAGCCCCTTTGTCAAACTCTGCAGTACCTTCAAGACATACTGCCATTCAGGTCTTGAATGCCCAGGGCTGTCTCCATAAATCAGGGCTCCTAATCCTCCTATATCCTTTTGTGAGTGACTGGGAAGAACAACCAGGGAAATTTCCTATTTCCTGATTTGACTTCCAGGGGAAAATTCTATTGCTGTTTAACTTGAGTAAGATTATTCTAGCATGTATTTCTGACTCATTCCTCTACTTTTGCTCAGCATCTGTATGAATGGTCCTCTCTTCCAACCAGTACAGATATTAGCTTTTAGAGTTTTCCCAACCCCTAGATTTTCCTCCTCTTCTTCCTCTTCTAGGGGTTTTATGGGTTCTTCTTTTAGACTCAGTAGAACTGAGCTGATGTTGTACTTTTCTCATCACCCCCTACCAAAAAGAGACAGCCACAGGTTCCCCTACTGAGTCTTCTTGCCATTTATGTTTCTTCAGTAACTTGTTCTCCTTCTCCTGCGACCAAACTACCAATTCAACTAACCAACCAAATAAAACATCTTAGGCATGATGTTTCACTACTTCCTTTCCATTTGAAATATGTTCATTCAAACAGTAATTGTATGTGTTGATATCCTGTCCAGATTTTAAATTTCTTAAAGACAAAAACCAAACTATATCATTATGTATTTTCTTTGTTGACTCCTAAATATTTGTTTAAAGAAAAAAATAAGTGTAAAGAAATCACTCTTTTATTTATTTTCTTAAAATGAAAATCCAAAGCCTGTGTAGACTGAGGTATGAAAGTTATATAAAACTGAAGATACTACTGTATAGCAAAAGAAGTATATGCAATGTCCTGGAATAAATGATTATGGAAAAGAATATAAAAAAGAATGGAAACTTCTTGAGTCACTTTGCTTTACAACAAGAATTAACACAACACTGTAAATCAACCACACTTTCACTAATAATAATAACAAAAACTTAAGGAATGAGAGCAAACAATAGATGAGGTCTGTATCCTTAAAACTTACTGAATTCGTCTTGAACTGTGAATTTGGAAGAATATATAAATACACTATGCTTTGAGAAACTAAAATGAAAGACTGTTATACTGTATATGATACAATGAGAAAATTTCATCCTCAATCTTCATTTTGAGTGAAATATTTGCTTTCTACTTTTAATCTCTCACCCTGAACACAACTTTTCTTGAACTATTTAAATTTCAGTACGAAGAAGGCAAAGTTCTCTTTTTATCATGATCATATAGCCTCCCTCCATACCTCGGAGGAGACAAGTTTTTTACATATAAAGATGTCTGAATCCTTAAAATGTTCTTTGTGTCTCTGGTTTCTTAATTTCTAAAGTGCTTTTTACAAAATAAAGACACTCTGTTACTTAGCAATAACACTGATGTTAACCATAACAAGAAGCAGTTGAGAACTGAAAAGCATTCTGGGTAATGTCATAAAAATTAGCATGCTAAGAATTTATTTTTACTAGCATACTGATTAAGGCTTGTAGAGTAATTCAATGATATTCTTCATCATTAAATTAAGACTAATAATAAAAAAAGCAAATTGAAAAGAAAAAGAAAACATACTAACAGTGTTTGATTGGTATGCTTTCTTAAATATAAGCAGTTCATTGCCAAGAAGGAGTACTAAAAATCTTACCATTTGTGCTGGTAGAGTAAGAAACCTGATTTATATACAATTAAACAAATTTCAGTTTAAAATAAGTATATCAGCAAGTTGCATATTTGCATGGAAATGGTAACCCACTCCAGTACTTTTGCCTGGAAAATCCCATGGACAGAGGAGCCTGGTAGGCATAGTCCATGTGGTCACAGAGTCAGACACAGCTGAGTGACTTCACTATTTTTTATGAAATAAGTAGAAAAAATAAAAGAAAAATTCTGTGTTTATATCTGATGCTGTAGCAGCATCTGCTGTTACTGCTGCTGCTATGTTTATAGAATACACTTCTGATATCTATGTGCTTCTGGGCATTTATTTTATTTTGAACAAAATAAGTATTTGACTACTCCTCATTCCTACTGCATATGATGCTTAAATAAATTGTATTTATTTATATTTAAGGACTTTTAGTGTACACTATTCCTCATAAAAATTATTTATCTTTTATGAAAAGAGATGTAATTATAATTTACTGGTCATGTTTAGTTGATAGTTTCAATTTTATTTATGATTCTTTCTCAAAAAATTATATATTAAAATATTTTCTATAATAAAGGTAGGTTGATTTTGATACTTGTTTCATATTTTTGGAACTTCTTGAAGGGTAAGAGTAATTATGGAGACTATGTTTAACCTACTTGTAATATATTTCAAGGCCAAGGACTAAGTACCCCAGCAAATATAAATTTTAATTGTATTTATTAAAAAAAAAAAAATCCTAATGGGACTCTTAGCTCCAGCCAGGGTTTTAACATCTCTCAGTTTTTACTTTCATGTGTGTGTATTTTTCAGTCTTTGGTAGTTATCTCTTTATGCATATATGACCTTGCTTGCCTTTAAGCACTGCTTAGATCACACCTTCTTTGTGAAGCTCTTACTGATCAACTCTATTTATTTCAGTCAATTCTTTCACTTAAGCATTTCATTAGCACTTATGCATGTAATTGAATAAGACCATTGAATAATTTCCTCCATGCTTCTTGTAAACAAGCAAATAAACAGCAAATGGAATAGTTATTTTGATTCAACTCCCAAATCTTCTACCTATTGACACATGACACATTTTTTTTTCTCTGTAAGATAGGACAACAGTCAGTATCTTTGATGTAATTATATTTCATTAAAATACAAAGCTTGAGTTAGAGAATCCCATATTGAGTACAGCATACATATTTCATCAATTCTGGCTTAATTTGCCTATCTCACATCCTAAAGGTTATCTATATTGACATGAAAAGTAAAATGTAAAGATAAATAATTTAAACTCTAATAATTTATAACTAATTTTAACTATTAATAAAATAATTTTATAACATTTGAATGCTTAGACATTTACTTTTAATCACTAGTTAATTTACTAACAACTGATTTGAAAAGAAGACATAGCTTAAAACTCATTAAAACTCAACTCCTCTTTTATACATCGCTGCTGCTGCTGCTGCTGCTGCTTCAGGCATGTCCCACTCTGTGCGACTCCAGAGACGGCAGCCCACCAGGTTCCCCGGTCCCTGGGATTCTCCAGGCAAGAACACTGGAGTGGGTTGCCATTTCCTTCTCCAATTCATGAAAGTGAAAAATGAAAGTGAAGTCGCTTAGTCGTGTCCGACTCCGAGCGACCCCATGGACTGCAGCCTACCAGGCTCCTCTGTCCATGGGATTTTCCAGGCAAGAGCATTTTTATAAGTTACTATTAGGTAACTCTGTACTCAGCTTTAATCAAGAAACTCTTGTCTGGGGTAAAGCATATCTTTTCAACATTTGTTCTTGAATTCAAATATATTAATATCCTAGTCAGTGTAGTGTCAAGTAATAATTTTATAATGTGTGAACATGAAGACTAGGTGGTCAAAATATCAATTCAATTTAATTATTAATTAAACACCCTTCATCTGTAAGACCCTGAGGGAGATTCACAGATAGTCAAAGAGTCCTCTTCTATGAAAGGTGTATAACATATTGAGGGAGATGAACACATAAATAACCATAATGCATCAGTAATAAACATATAAATAATTTTCTCAGACTCATGCTGTCTGCTGAATATGCTGAAACTGGGAACAGTTTTCAATATCTAGAATTGATTCAAACTCCAATTCAGTGTTTAAGTATCTCATTTCTTTAAGGTTTCTGTTATTTTATTTTTATTTTTATACTTTACAGATGTTGCAATGATAATAATATATCATTACAATGATATATTATTATACTGTAAAATTTTGTATTATAAACTATTATTACATTATAATGCTTCAGCTCAGTTGCTCAGTCGTGTCCGACTCTTTGTTACCCCATGGACTGCAACACGCCAGGCCTCCCTGTCCATCACCAACTCCCGGAATTCACCTGAAGTCATGTCCATTGAGTCGGTGATGCCATCCAACCATCTCATCCTCTATTGTCCCCTTCTTCTGCCCTCAATCTTTCCCAGCAGCAGGGTCTTTTCAAATGAGCCAGCTCTTCGCATCAGTGGTCAAAGTATTGGAATTTCAGCTTCAACATCAACCCTTCCAATGAACAATCAGGACTGATCTCCTTTAGGGTGGACTGGTTGGATCTCAGGCATTATAATAAATAATTCATGTTTATTATTACTACTTATACAAGTGAAGTCACTCAGTCATGTCTGACTTTTTGCGACCCCATTGACACCTTGTCAGGAGTCCATGCCAAGCTCCTCAATCAATGGGATTTTCCAGGCAAGAATCCAGAATGGGTTGCCATTTCCTCCTCCAAGGGATCTTCCTGACCCAGGGATCGAACCCAGGTCTCCCACACTGCAGGCAGACTCTTTACCATCTGAGTAACCATGGAAGCTCCCAACTTACACAATGAATATGAAAAATAGGTATCATTATCTCTATTATTATTTTGCAGAAGAGCATACAGAGACTCAGAAAAGTTGAATGACTAATGACTTACTTAAACCCTCAAAGCTCTCAAATAGGGAGGTTTCAGTCCTACCTGTGTACCTCTGAGGCTTATGCAAAGCATGATATGTGACAGAGTCTCTAAAATGTAGGGTATGAGCTTGCATGTTATAAGGGGAAATGTTTATAGTCATCTAGTTTTATATTCAAATTTATAGTTTGCCTTTTCCTATTGCACAGTTACTTTATTTCTTTGAATCTTGTTTTCATAATCTGTAAAATGGGATTAATTGGAAGAAGCAAGTTAATTGATGTTTTTGGAACTAGATGAAAGCAAGATGTATAAAGGAATTCTACAGTGTTTGAGGAATTTTAAGTTGCTTTGTTTGGAAAATGGATAAAACATATTAAAGGGCATTCTTTCCACTAAGTACAGCTAAACCCTCTGGACATTTTATATAAATCATTGCCATTTCCTTCTCCAGGGGATCTTCCCGACCCAGAGATTGAACCCAGGTTTCCCACATTGCAGGCAGACGCTTTTAACTTCTGAGCCACCAGGGAAGCCCAAGGAAACACTAAAAGGTATATAGAGAAGGAAGACTGGCTAGGAACATTAAGAACTCAAAAAATATTATACTGGAAAGTTCTTTGAGTATTTTTTTCCCCCATATTTCTCTGATGTAGAACTGAAGAAGCTGACAGTACAGAAATATAAGAACCTCAACTACAACTGCATTTTCAGCCAAAAGCTATGGCCAAAAAGTCAGATAAATCTTTTAGACAGTACTTTTCTTATTCTAGCCAAACACTATAGAAAAAATGTGGCCACACTCCCACACTGGCAAAGACCAAGTGGGCAACTTATACTTTACTCTCTAAAGTCTGTAATAAGGGTCTTTAATATAACTGCTGGGGTGGTCTTATAGAGACCAATGAGGGAGCCTGGATTTCCACTCTGACCCAGGAGTAATGTGTACCCCTTTTCCTTCCTTACTAGGCTGATATCACAGGAGGTCTAGTACAGAGTCAGAATTTCCATCCCATTAGTGGTAATGAGGTTATCCCACTGAGACCACATAGGGAGCCAAACTCCAACTTCCATCCAGCAATAATGAGTATTCCCAAAGTGTCAGAGACTGAGTGAGGAATCTGAACTTCTAAACTTGTGGCTATAACTAGGCAGTGTCACTCCTCCTATTGACGCAATTTTAGATAAAGTCAACTGAACATTTAAATATTATCCAGAATCTCCAAACATATTATGAATATCTCTTCAACTGAACATCATTTATCATACCAAGAGCAGGGAGATCTCAAACTGAGGGGAAAAAAGGAAATCAGTAGATGTTACCATGAGAAGACAGAGATGTGACTCCATATATTAAAGGGCAACAGAAGGAAAAAATCACATGTTCATATCAATCGATGCAAGAAAGTGACAAAATTCAAAATCAATTCTTGATAAAACCCTCAATAAAAGAGAAATAAAAAGGAAAGTCCTCATTCTGATAAAGAAGATCAACAAATAAAAAGAGGAAGTAAAACAAATCCTGAACCCTACATCAAATATTACATTTAATGGTTAAATGATCATGAATGTTTTTATCTTAATATCAAAAATAAGCCATGTATTTCTTTCTTGATTTTTATTGAAGAACAAGTCATCTATTTCCGCTGTAACTAATCTTATTCAGTATTTTGCTGAAAATTCTAGATAGTATTTACAACAAGCCAAGAAAAAGAAATAAAGGGCATAGAAGATCAGAAATGAAGAGAATTGGCCCTATTTGGAGCTAATATAATTACCTTCATTAAAAAGAAATACCAAAAAGTCTACCCAAAAAATCCTTCTTGAGCTAATAAACAAGTACAGTGGGATCACTGGATATGATACACATATAAAAATTACTTATATTTTATATAATGTTAATTATCTCAGGGACACAGTCATTAAAAATAAAGTTACTTAAATTTGCACAAAAGTAAAATACTTAGGCTTGAATTTATCAAAATATATATGAGATTTGTATTTGAAAACTATACAAGATGATGAAAGATATAAAAGAATTTCTAAATAAATGGAGATACTATGTTTATGGATTGAAAGATAATAATAAAGATGACAACTCTCCCCAAATTGATATATAGGTTCAACCAATCCCTATTGAAATAGTTAATTTTATGTGCCAACTTGACTGACCATGGAGTGCCCAGCTACTTGTTTAAACATTATTCTGGGTGCTTTTGGATGAAATTAAGATTGGATTAGGAGACTGAGCAGATTGCTTTTCCCAGTGTGGGTGGACTTCATCAAGTCCACTGAAGCCTTGACTAGAACAAATAAGCTGGTAAGAAAGAATTTCCAAGCTCTCCCTCTCTCTTTCTTTGCCTGTCTTTCAGCTAGGACATTGCTCTTCTCTTGCCTTTGGACTTGAACTGGAACTTGGACCATCAGCTTTCCTAGGTTTCCAGCTTGCTTTCTGCAGATCTTGGGACTTCTCAGCCTTTTAATCACATGAACCAATTCTCTACATACACACACACCCCACCCCATCCCACACACTGTTCTCTGGAGAACACATATCAAAATATAGACAATAATTTTCTAAAATTTATATAAAAATAAAATGAGCTATAATAGTTAAGACAAATTGGAAAAGGATAAATTGGGAGAAATAAATTTGTTTTCAAGACTTATTATATTGCTACAGTAATCAAAACTGTGTTGTCCTGTCCAAGAGATAGACACAAAGACCAGTGGAAGAGACTAGAAAATCTAGAATTAGATTCATACAAATATACCCAACTGACTATTAACAAACGTGTTAGTTGCTCAGTCATGTCTGATTCTTTGCTACCTCATGGACTGGAGCCTGCCAGTCTCCTCTAAGCATGGAATTCTCCAGACAAGAATACTGGAGTGGATTGCCATTACCTTCTCCAGGAGATCTTCCTGACCCAGGGATGGATCCCAGGTCTGCATTGCAGGCAGATTCTTTACACTTTTAGTCACCAGGGAAGCCCGACTTGTATGATTCCATTTATATAACGTTCTTGAAATGACAACATTGTAAAAATGAAGATGAGGACAGTAGTTGCCAGGGTTAAGGGGTAGTGGAGTTGGGAGAGGCTATGTGGGGCTGTGAAAAGGCAACATGAGAGTTCCTAGTATCAGTGGAAATATTTTGTATCTTCACTATCACTATCAATATCTTAGTTGTGACATTTGTTTTAGAAACATATTACCACTGTGGAAAACTGACAAAGAGTAGAAGTTATCTCTCTGCATTGTTTCTTATAACTGCATGTGAACCTATAGTTATCTCAAAATAAAAACCTTCATTAAAAAACATAAGGTAGAGAATTATAGTAAATAAAACTATCATTGTAGTATGTAAAATGTATGTAAAAGTCGCTCAATCATGTCCAACTCTTTGTGACCCCATGGATTGTACACCACCAGGAAACTCATTTCCCATGAGATTTTCCAGGCAAGGATACAAGAGTGGATTGTCATTTATAAAACTATATAAGAAATGCACATAGAGCCAGATTAGGAACCATTTTAAATGCAGTACTTGAAGATGTATAGACTTTAGACTTGCCTCAGAGATGAGGAGGAATCATCAAAATAATCTAAATACAAAATATTTATAATTTGGAAATTTATTCCTTTTTTCTATAGTAAGGTTACACAGGAATAATATTGTAATTTTTAGGAAATGATTATTTCAGTTTAGTTAAAGGAAATAAAATATCAGTAGAAAAAGAAAGATGTTTTTCAGATGTAGCAGAGTCAAAATATTTAGCCTGACTGGAAGCTTAATTGGTGGGGAAGGGTGTTGAGAATGTAAAAATCAAACCTGACTTTATAATTTCTAGCCTGAGTGACTGGATGAATAGTAATACCACTAACTGAAATAGACAAAGCAGTCAGAGCAGCAGATTTATGAAGGAAGGCATGAATGATGGAGGTAGTAGAGATTTGATCACAGATTTTAATTTGAGGTACATTAAATTTAAGGTGTTTGTGGAATATCCAAATGAGATTCATGTTAGACATGGGGAAGTATGAGTTTGTAATTCTGGGAAGTCATTTAATCTATGAAGGTCTTTGGTAGTCATTGACATATAAGGTATGTATTGAAACCATGGAGTGGAAGATAAATTGTCAAGAAATAAAGCAAACTTAGATGTAAGTTTCAAGATTCAAAAAATAGTAGAAGAAAGGGGGAAACTTCAAGAGAAATTAATGAAAATTTATCAGAGATATAGAAGGATAACCAAAATAGCAGTTTTCTGGAAGCCAAAGGAGGAATTGGTCAAGAAGAAAATAATCATTAAAACTATATTCTGCTTACAACTTTGAAAATCTACCTTTAAATTTGCAAGTAGGAGATAATTTATGAACTTTTGAGTGACATTCAAATTTAATGGTATGAATGAAAACCATATCTCAATTGCAGTGAACACAAGGAGTTGGAAGTAAGCAAAAAGAGGAAAAGAGGAAATATAGTTGTTAGAGATGGAAGTAGAGAATGGGAAAGAATAGGAATACAACAGTAGGAGAGAAGATAGAAGATAATTTAACTGCTTTCTTTGTGTATCAGACTCGGTGAAGAATCTGCCTATAATGCAGGAGAACTGGGCTTGATCCCTGGGCAAGAAAGATCCCCTAGAGAGGGGAATGGCAACCCACTCCAGAATTCCTGCCTGGGAAATGCCATGGACAGAGGAGCCTGCAGGGCTACTGTCCATGAGGTCACAAAAGAGTGGGACATGACCTAGCAACTAACACTTCACACTTCAGAGATTTAAGAGAGAAATTCTTTAGAGAAAATGAATAAAGGATTGGAGGCTAGAATGATCATAAATCTACCAGCTTATTTATAGAACATACTCATTTTAGCCATGAACTTTAAAATGACTTTTTTTTTTTTTTTGCAGTAGCTGCTGCTGCTGCTAAGTCACTTCAGTAGTGGCCAACTCTGTGCGACCCCATAAACGGCAGCCCACCAGGCTCCCCGGTCCCTGAGATTCTTCAGGCAAGCACACTGGAGTGAGTTGCCACTGGAGTGGGTTGCCACTGGAGTGGGTTGCCATTTCCTTCTCCAATGCATGAAAGTGAAAAGTGAAAGTGAAGTCGCTCAGTCGTGTCTGACCCTCAGCGACCCCACGGACTGCAGCCTTCCAGGTTCCTCAGTCCATGGTATTTTCCAGGCAAGAGTGCTGGAATGGAGTGCCATTGCCATCTCCATTTTTGCAGTAGATTTGAATATAAAAACAATAGGCTTACAAGGCATGGCAGGTGTTGATGAGAGTTTTCACTGAAACTGGAAAGCACATTGAGAAGCAGCTGTTGCTTGTAAGTAAACCATTTTAAAACAGTTAAAAAATATAAGGGATAATGCAAAGTTTCTGCGCTTCAAACCATGAGAATTCCCCAAGTATTTTATCTAAGAAAATTACTCACCTTTCAGATGTAGAATTACCAGCTGCCATGCAGTTTTTCTTTATGATGTATTTTGTCAGTGAATTAAAGAAAGCAATGTGAATTGTGCAATTGGTTATTTTCATAATTACTATATCTAAAAGATGATGAAGGGAAGTCCTCATGTTTTTCTACATATTTCACTTATGTAGTAAATAGTGAGCTGGTTCAAAACTCTGTTACTCTAATTTCTATATAATGCTGTTATTATAAACCCAAACACTTACAAGACACTATGTCCCTAGATATGGGTTTATAAGTAACTTGGGCCACTGAACAGCATCATTTTCAATATTATACATACTTTTACATTAAAAATGTGGGGCTCTCATACTGCTTGAGTTCACATCCTGGTTTTGCTACTTAACATGTACGATTGAAGCAAGTCACTGAATCTCTCTGTGCCTCAAATTTGAAACAACTTCTAAGACATAGATGTTTTGAGACAAATTAGGAAAGCCTCAGCTAATACTTTTAAAGCACTTAAAATGCTGTCTGCCATTGATTTTATAGAGGATAGTCATTTCCTACTTGTATGTTCAGTCTCTTACTTTAATAGAAAATATTTTTAAATATCTTAACTGGATACCAAATAAGTGATTTCAGAAAGCAAAGTATCTCAAAGCATAAAAATGTAGTTTCATGTACTTTTCTAAGTATATGAAATGGAAAAATATGAATTCTTATAATGCTTTGCCAAAAAATCTAATTGACCTTTCAGTAAGAGAAGAAGGTAAATTGTCAGCTGAAATTTTTATTGCCTTGAACATGTTTCCTTCAGTTATGTGGTATAGCTACAGATAACTAGAATGCTATCACTTCTTCTGTCCTACATCTTTAAAATTTGAAAATATGGAATTATTTAAATTTTTTAGCTTACAAGTGATTTTTCTGAGCCATTCAAATCATAAAACAAGGATTTCAGACCATTTTGTATGGACTTCACACAGAACATCCCTACAGTACTTTGCAACAGGAAGACAGAATTTCTAGTGTCAGGAATGACAGAATGCTGTTTGGACTGGGAAACCCTGTGGGTCATTTTATTTTCATTTGCTAGTGAAGCAGAAAAATCAACATGTTTTGTGTCAGAATACAATGAGATGTACTCCTTGGCAGTTTGATTTTTAGCCATTGGTGTGGGGGGAAATATCGAAAGCAAGCTGTCAAGGTGTAACTTCACATAGAGAAGTCTGGTTTAAAGTAGACAGGTAGTCTGCATCTTGATATTATCAGAAATAGAAAGGGCCCTTTAACTTGAACCAGATGCCTTAGGGAATTATCACTCCTATGAAATCTGATGCTCTGATGGTTGGTCGTCCAGTCTGAAATGAAATGTCTTAAGTCTTCCTTTTGAAACTTTCTACCTTGCTTACACTTTATAAAGATAGAAAAAGGAAACCAGTAAAGGGAAAAGAATAGCCATGCTGGACTTTCACACTGAAGTAGAGACTAATTCTTCAATTAATATGTTAATTTAATAGTAATATGACATTTTAAAAATTTAGTGAGTTGGATTTTTTAGATCTGTGAATAATGTTTTTCATTTATATTTTGCTAAATAAGAGGATAATCAGGATAATTTAAATAGATTGTTTAAATGATAAATTCAAACAGCTTATCATTTGTGCTATTTTGTATTATTTATGTATATTTTTGCAAATTGAAATTGTTCATTACAAAATGACAGATGGTAATTGAATATAAAATAACCCACAGTGGAAATGTTGCAAAGTTAAATGAAAGTTTTTATCCATCACTGCTGAAAATCCCACTACCCAGCATTAGGCACAAGAAATATTTGATGTGTACACCTTAATGAACAAACATGAAATACATTCATACATGTGTACATATACATATAAGCAGAAAAATCAGATGTTGTTAATATCAATTGATATCAATCTAAACAGACTGTTACGTGAACTGTTATTTAAGACTTGAGTACACTGTATGGTAACATGTTAGATTATTAATATCTTTATGATATATCATTTGTCAGTTACCTTGATTATAATACATTTTGCTATACAGATGTCTCTGCTATACACAAACATTTTGTTCTATTGTAACTTCTCGGTTTTCCTATTATACTTAAAAGTCTCCTCTATTCTTCAGTTCAGTTCAGTCACTCAGTCGTGTCCGGCTCTTTGTGACCCCATGAACCACAGCAAGCCAGGCCTCCCTGTCCATCACCAACTCCCAGAGTTTACCCAAACTCATGTCCATTGAGTCGGTGATGCAATCTAACCATCTCAGCCTCTGTTGTCCCCTTCTCCTACTGCCTTCAGTCTTTCCTAACATCAGGGTCTTTTCAAATGAGTCAGCTCTTTGCATCACGTGGCCAAAGTATTGGAGTTTCAGCTTCAAATTCAGTCTTTCCAATGAACACCCAGGACTAATGTCCTTTAGGATGGACTAGTTGGATGTCCTTGTAGTCCAAGGGACTCTCAAGAGTCTTCTCCAACACCACAGTTCAAAAGCATCAATACTTCTGTGCTCAGCTTTCTTTATAGTCCAACTCTCACATCCATACATGACTACTGGAAAAACCATATCCTTGACTAGATGGACCTTTGTTGGCAAAATAATGTCTCTGCTTTTTAATATGTTGTCTAGGTTGGTCATAACTTTCCTTCCAAGGAGTAAGCGTCTTTTAATTTCGTGGCTGCAACCACCATCTGCCATGATTATGGAGCCCCCAAAAATAAAGTCAGCCACTGTTTCCACTGTTTCCCCATCTATTTCCCATGAAGTGATGGGACCGGATGCCATGATCTTCGTTTTCTGTATGTTGAGCTTTAAGCCAACTTTTTCGCTTTCTGTTTCACTTTCATCAAGAGGCTCTTTAGTTCTTCTTCACTTTCTTCCATAAGGGTGGTTTCATCTGCATATCTGAAGTTATTGATATTTCTCCTCTATTCTTAAATATAATCCAATGACTTTTACTGAATTAAAAATATGCCTATCATCTTTCATCTTTCAGATACCCCAACATGAAGAAGTACCTTTCAAAATTATCATATGCTCCAAGATGCATTTATTATTTTATCATAATCATATAATCCTTGTATCCATAGCTTTGTACATGTATGTGTGTGTTTGTATGTCTGTTTATGCACAATAGATATGGATAACCTCTTACCATTTTTTTTTCTTATTAATTTTTTTGGCTATTTTGTACATTTATATTTCTGGCTATAATTAGTTTGTTAATTTCTACCCAAAGGTAGACTGTCTTGAATTTATTGGGTGATTTTTAAAATTTCTATATTCACAATATTCAATACATTCACATAAAGTGAAGGTGAAGGTGATCAGTCGTATCTGACTCTTTGCAACCCCATGGACTGTAGCCCACCAGGCTCCTCCTTCCATGGAATTTTCCAGGCAAGAAAACTGAAGTGGGTTGCTATTTCCTTCTCCAAAATTCATATAAAATGATATACAAAATCATTTGATAGATAGTTAAAGTTTGTAGGTATTTTTAGTAAATATTTTTGGCCTTTTGTTAAGGTTACTATTATTGTATAATACTTTTATTTCTGTGTGCTTATTCTAGAAATTATCAGTTGAGTAACAAATATTTTCTAATTAGATAACATACTGTCTTTAATCAATGTTTTTCTTCTTTCCCAAGACACACACATATAAATATACATAGATAGATATGTATGCATATGCATTTTTCCCCTTTAATCCATTGGCACAATGTTAAAAAATAATGATTATTGCATATATTCTTCCTAATTCTTGACTTCAAGGGAGATTCTAGTATGCTAAAATGACATATGTAAATTTCTTGCATCTGCCTTTTATCATGTTAAAGAAAATTTTCTCTTGGCTGGAACCAAGATCTCTAGCCAAGCTCACACCATATCAGCTATTTATGTATATGATACTTGGGCAAGTTACCTAAATTTCTTATGCCTCAATTTTCTCTTCTGTAAATGGAATAGAATCATATTTATCACTTCAGATTGTGGTGAGATTGAGTTCATAAATGTAAAGTTAGAACATTACCAGCTTCAGAATAATATGCAAAATAAGTTAATATATTAGCTATTTGTTTATCAAATATTTTACTTCATCAACCAATAAAGTTAGAAGTTGTTTTTATTTCTTTGACTCATTTGTATAATGTAGTACATTGGATGGCACCCCACTCCAGTACTCTTGCCTGGAAAATCCCATAGGTGGAGGAGCCTGGAAGGCTGCAGTCCATGGGGTCGCAAAGAGTCAGACACGACTGAGCGACCTCACTTTCACTTTTCACTTTCATGCATTGGAGAAGGAAATGGCAACCCACTCCAGTGGCATTGCCTGGAGAACCCCAGGGACAGGGGAGCCTGATGGGCTGCCATCTGTGGGGTCGCACAGAGTCGGACACGACTGAAGCAACTTAGCAGCAGTAGCAGCAGTACATTGGAAGATATCATAGTTCAATAACTCACATCTTTGGGGTATTATGCCCTAGAAATTAATCCATTATTATTTTAATTTGAACTGATTTTCTAGTATTTTTAAGATATTTTACATCAATATTCATGAATGAGAAGATAGATAACGTCCTCTTTTATATATATATATGTAAATTTAAAGTTTATATAGAGGAAGTTAAGGCTTTGCTTTTAAAATTAAAAAAAAAAAAACACAAAAAAAAACAAAAAAACTTTACACTTGACTAAAGAAAAAGTTGGGAACTAGGACCCAAGTTCATGGTGGCCTCAGGAACTCTCTCATGATCTAACAACTAAATATGAAAGATATAAATAATGAAATTGTGAAATGAAATATTGAAAATGTTATAATACAGTATCAAAGGAGATTGTAGCTAGACTTTAACCCACTTGAGCTTAAATATTTTGTTTACTCATGCTTGTTGCTCCAAAAAATAGCACACACTGGACACATAGCAGGAACTTCATCAATGTTGTCTATGAAATTAATGATTAAACAATTGGATCAGCAATTTAAAAAGTGATAGGTACCCTGGGTCTCCCCAGGTGGCTCAGTGACAAAGAATTCACCTGGTAATGCAGGAGATGTGGGTTTTATCCCTCTGTTGGAAAGATCCCCTGGAGAAGGAAATGGAAACCCATTCCAGTATTCTTGCCTGGGAAATCCCATGGACAGAGACTGATAGGGCTACAGTTCATGGGGTCACAAAAGAGTCCAGCATGACTTAGCAACTTAACAATATGAACATTGGGTATCAGACAAGACTTCATGAAACAGAAAGTAGAAAGAATTTTATGTGGATTTAGTGAAGAAAATCACATTTTTGTTACTTTACTGTTGCTGGGTAGAGATTACCCACAATAGAGAGAAAAGAATGTGTGCTCTATCATTTAAAGCTGGGGTTCACAATCCCTGGGTCATGGACTGTTATCAGTCCATGGACTATTAGGAACTCAGCCACTCAGCAGGAGGTGAGTGACAGATGATTGTGTGAAACTTCATCTATATTTATAGCTATTCCCCATCACTCATATTTCTGCCTGAGCTCCACCTCCTGTCAAATCAGAAGCAGCATTTGATTCTCATAGGAGCAAAAACCCTTACCCTAAAGTCAAGGGTTGGGTATAATAAAACCTTATATCCTGGGTTTTATATAAAAACCGTAATATTGAGTTGGATATATATAAACCCTAATATCCTGAGGTTGCCATAAATATAAATAAAGTACACAATAAAGTATAATGTGCTTAAATCATCCTGAAAGCATCACTGCCACCATCCCTAGAACAATCGTCTTCCACAAAACTAGTCCCTGGTGCCAAAGAGTTTGGGGACTGCTGGTCTAAGAAATTTGGAGAAAAAATAGTAATACAAATTGTTTTAAGCTTAGAATACCAGTGCAGTAGAAGCATCCTTCCAAAATGATCATTTAGTTTTGAATTAATTGATATTTTAAAAAATCACAATAGTTGGGAAAAATCAGAATCTTACAGGCCATTATATCAGACTTTGTTGGTGGTCTCCCATGCACACTTCTTTTTTACTCCTTGCTGGTAAAGTTAAGTTCCTCACCTTTTGCTCAACTCTCACTTTCTCAATGAAATGATCATCCTATTAATTTTCACAACACTCCTTTCTCCACACATCCCTAATCCTTCTTATCCTGTTCTCCATCCATGTATGTGTCATTTTTCTTTAACATTTAATCACTCTTTAAAATCATGTGTTGTTTACTTATTTCATCCATAATTTACTTTATTTCCCACACCAGAATGTAGGCTCCATGAGGGCTCTATTTTTCACTTGAAAAAGTTATTTTTTGAGTACCCAGAAGAGTACCTAGTACTTAGTAGAGATTCAGAAAATATTTTCATGAATCCCCATTTAACAGATGAGGAAATTGAGACTCATTATAAATTAGTTACCTGAGTTTTCATACCTACTGTTGGCTCAGTCCTGACTTTTGTCTTACACTAGAAACTGAATTCCTTAATGCCATTTGTTATCACCTCCTTTTAAGAAAAGCTTCTTTAAAATGTCTTTATTGCTAAGCCATAAATTGAACTCACTACCCTAACTATGCTGGAGATGCAGGAGACATGGGTTTGATCCCTGGGTCAGGAAGATCTCCTGGAGAAGGAAATGGCAACCCACTCTAGTATTTTGCCCCCCAAATTCCAAGGACAGGGGAGCCTGGTGGGCTACAGTCCATAGGGTGGTAATAAGTCCGACATGACTGAAACACATGCATACTCTGATTTCAGTTGTTAAAGTTAGAGTCAATTGACCCACCAACATGAAGTCATCCCATGGCTTACCCAGAGGCCAATGATGTTCATGGATTAAGAAATGGATCCCTGTATACTGAATGAAGAGTTTTCAACCATCAGATATACCCTCTTGTGAAATTTGCAGAAAAACCTTACTTACAGTTTATTCGTAATGACAACAGAAGAAATCATTAAGGAAACAATATCCAAGTTGCCATCATGAGAGAAAGTTTGAATAAATAGCAAAATATGCCCTTTGCTGTTGCTGCTGTGAGGAGAGGACAATAAGATCACTTGTTTTGTGTCTTGAGAAACTAATGACATCACTGAGGAGCCCAGTGATACTGGATACTCTTCTGGAATACTTTCCCATTATTCCTTACATTTTGTTTGTCCTCACAATAATGCACAATTGGCCTAGAAAACTGCCACATATATTTGTTCTTTGGAATAAACCAAAAAATCAGAAAAACCCTTGCAGATGTCAAAGTTATTTAAGGATGTTCAAGGTCATCCTTTCCTACTATGTATTTCTTTTGTCTTGTTCAGTTATTTCAAGAGCAAATTAAAGTCTTTTTCAAAAGCCTTCTAGGAGATATAAAATAGTTATGACATGCTCTCTTTATTTTGTAAATGAATTTAATCATTTTTCATTCACCAAACAATGCATTTTCACTTTTGTGAAGTCAATTCTGCCACACTAAACCTTATCCTTTTATGTCTATCATGCCAAAAAATACAATTACTTATTCCTGTCTTAAGTGGCTTAGAACATAGATGCGTATGCGTGTTAAAATAGACTGTTATTGCTGATAGTTTCTATTTTCATTGAAGAATATGTTCTATAATTTTTCAGCATTGAAGTAAGTTATCTACTTGCTTTCATTTATTATTTGATTAAATCTAGCAGCACATTCACAGCATCATCTTTCAGGATTTGAAACAGCTCAAGTGGAATTCCATCACTTCCACTAGATTTGTTTATCATGATGCTTTCCAAGGCCCACTTGACTTCACTTTCCAGGATGTCTGGCTCTAGATTAGTGATCACATCATCATGATTATCTGGGTCGTGAAGATCTTTTTTGTACAGTTCTTCCTTGTATTCTTGCCACCTCTTCTTAATATCTCCTGCTTCTGTAAGGTCCATACCATGTTTGTCCTTTACCGAGCCCATCTTTGCATGAAATGTTCCCTTGGTATCTCTAATTTTCTTGAAGAGATCTCCAGTCTTTCCCATTCTGTTGTTTTCCTCTATTTCTTTGCATTGATCTTTGCTGAAGAAGGCTTTTTTATCTCTTCTTGTTATTCTTTGGAACTCTGCATTCAGACGCTTATATCTTTCCTTTTCTCCTATGCTTTTCGGCTTTGTTCTTTTCATAGCTATTTGTAAGGCCTCCCCAGACAGTCATTTTGCTTTTTTGCATTTCTTTTCCATGGGGATGGTCTTGATCTCTGTCTCCTGTACAATGATGGAATTCCAGTTGAGCTGTTTTAAATCCTGAAAGATGATACTGTGAAAGTGCTTCACTCAATATGCCAGCAAATTTGGAAAACTCAGCAATGGCCACAGGACTGGAAAAGGTCAGTTTTCATTCCAATTCCAAAGAAAGGCAATGCCAAAGAATGCTCAAACTACCGCACAATTGCACTCATCTCACATGCTAGTAAAGTAATGCTCAAAATTCTCCAAGGCGGGCTTCAGCAATACGTGAACCGTGAACTCCCTGGTGTTCAAGCTGGTTTTAGAAAACACAGAGGAACTAGAGATCAAATTGTCAACATCCGCTGGATCATGGAAAAAGCAAGAGAGTTCCAGAAAAACATCTATTTCTGCTTTATTGACTATGCCAAAGACTTTGACTGTGTGGATCACAAGAAACTGTGGAAAATTCTGAAAGAGATGGGAATACCAGACCACCTAACCTGCCTCTTGAGAAATCTGTATGCAGGTCAGGAAGCAACAGTTAAAATTGGACATGGAACAACAGACTGGTTCCAAAATGGGAAAACGAGTATGTCAAGGCTGTATATTGTCACCCTGCTTATTTAACTTATATGCGGTGTACATCATGAGAAACGCTGGACTGGAAGAAACAAAAGCTGGAATCAAGATTGCCTGGAGAAATATCAATAACCTCAGATATGCAGATGACACCACCCTTATGGCAGAAAGTGAAGAGGAGCTAAAAAGCCTCTTGATTAAAGTGAAAGTGGAGAGTGTGAAAAAGTTGGCTTAAAGCTGAACATTCAGAAAACGAAGATCATGGCATTGAGTCCCATCACGTCATGGGAAATAGATGGGGAAACAGTGGAAACAGTATCAGACTTTATTTTTGGGGCTCCCAAATCACTGCAGATGGTGATTGCAGCCATGAAATTAAAAGACGCTTAGTCCTTGGAATAAAAGTTATGACCAACCTAGACAGTATATTCAAAAGCAGAGACATTACTTTGCTGACTAAGGTCCATCTAGTCAAGGCTATGGTTTTTCCTGTGGTCATGTATGGATGTGAGAGTTGGACTGTGAAGAAGGCTGAGCAATGAAGAATTGATGCTTTTGAACTGTGGTGTGGGAGAAGACTCTTGAGAGTCCCTTGGACTGCAAGGAGATCCAACCAGTCCATTCTGAAGGAGATCAACCCTGGGATTTCTTTGGAAGGAATGATGTTAAAGCTGAAACTCCAGTACTTTGGCTACCTCATGCGAAGAGTTGACTCATTGGAAAAGACTCTGATGCTGGGAGGGATTGGGGGCAGGAGGAGAAGGGGACGACAGAGGATGAGATGGCTGGATGGCATCACGGACTCGATGGACATGAGTCTGGGTGAGCTCCGGGAGATGGTGATGAACAGAGAGGCCTGGCATGGTGCGATTCATGAGGTCGCAAAGAGTCAGACAGGACTGAGTGACTGAACTGAACTGAACTGAAGCAAGGTTTGATTTTATGTCCTTTAATTATCCCAAATATTTATTTTCAGCAATGATTTAAGGACATTCATACTTGAGATCCTTCTGTATCATTGAATTGCTTTCTATTCTCCATTATGGGCCTCATTGCAATGATACTAATATATTTCTTTGTTTGCATATCATTTTACCACAGCAAATATAGTCTTAACTTTTTTTTTCTCAAATGATCATGTATATTTTATCTTTTAAGAGTATAAATGGGGTTAAGATTTTTTTTTTTTTTACTGAAAGAGAATTTTCAGAATCCATTATGTCAGTTTGTTTTCTTCAGAAATTGCTTCAGTCTATTTTATTAAGATAGAAATGTTAAATGCCTCAGAGTTGGGGAAAGAAAAAGTAATTGCAGTCTGTGTCTTTACTGTATTAATATGGTGGCATTCATTAATATACAGCATACAAAATTATTTTCCTGATTGCCTTCTCTTTAGGACACAATGCATGAAATCTCTTAATTATGTTAAAATTTAGACTAGACACTAGATATGTGATTGTAATAGCTATTTATTTTTCCTCCATAGCGTAAAGAAGAAAATATTGGGAGATCTTTCTCTCCACATGCCTGTATGATTCATGGTAATTTGTATTTACATTAAAGTCATTGTTGATATTCCTATGATAATTTTTCACTATTTCTATGAAGAGATTACTAAGAATAATACATTGTTACTATTGTCAATATTTCTAGAAAAATTTCTTCACTCTAGGAAGGCATTGGGAACCAAAGAGGGGAGTAAGTACAATAAAGAAGCATCTTTTGTTTTTCCTTGTAGAACAGGTCTTTATTAAGATATTTATTTACTCATTCTCCTGCACTTTTCCCTCTCCCTATATCAGCAGGTAGCTAATGTCAGTGCTGTTTTGTTTTGTAGAAGGTCTGAAGAGGCCAGTGTGTGTTAATCGCTCAGTTGTGTCTAATTCTTTGAGACCCCATGGACTGTAGCCTGCCAGGTTTCTCTGTCCATGGAATTCTCCAGGCAAGAATACTGGAGTGGGTAGCTATTCCCTTCTCCTGGGGTCTTCCTAGGCCAGGGATGAAATCAAATTGCAGGTAGATTCTTTACAGTTTGAGCCACCAAGGAAGCCTATAGAGGCCAGTATGAAAGCTGAATTTGTATTAAGTTCTTTTTCAGCTCTTCTTCCCTTCCTCTTTTTATTTCTTTCCTCTTCCTTCCTTCTTTCAATTCTACAGTACTTGAAGGGATTATGTTAAGGGTCCTGAGGTACAGAGAGGAGAGGAAAGGAGTAGTAAGCTTGGGCCAAAAAAAGAGATGGGGAGATTTCTCCCAGATTGGTTGTAAAAAGGATAGATTTTATCACTCTTTAATCCCACATATTTCTGATGCTTCCATTCTGTTATTTCAGTTCATAAAAACAGCTCAGATTATCTTGTTATATCTATAGCATTCATCTGAAACTCTATTTCAACATCCTTGAGTACAAGTATTTTGTCTTCAGTTCAGTTGAGTTGTTCAGTCATGTCCGACTCTTTGTGACCCCATTAATCGCAGCACACCAGGCCTCCCTGTCCGTCACCAACTCCTGGAGTTCACTCAGACTCACGTCCATCGAGTCAGTGATGCCATCCAGCTATCTCATCCTCTGTCATCCCCTTTTCCTCCTGCCCCCAATCCCTCCCAGCATCAGAGTCTTTTCCAATGAGTCAACTCTTCGCATGTTGTAAGTTTTCAGGTTTTGAACCAACACTGTTCAATAGAATTTTCAGCAATGTTCAAAGTATTCTGTAGTTACCATATTTGGTAACTACTAACCACAGCCATGGAATTAAAAGATGCCTACTCCTTGGAAAAAAAGTTATGACCAACCTAGATAGCATATTGAAAAGCAGAGACATTGCTTTGCCAACAAAGGTCCATCTAGTCAAGGCTATGGTTTTTCCAATGGTCCATGTACGGATGTGAGAGTTGGACTGTGAAGAAAGCTGAGTGCCAAAGAATTGATGGTTTTGAACTGTGGGTGTTGGAGAAGACTCTTGAGAGTCCCTTGGACTGCAAGGATATCCAACCAGTCCATTCTGAAGGAGATCAGCCCTGGGATTTCTTTAGAGGTAATGATGCTGAAGCTGAAACTCCAGTACTTTGGCCAGCTCATGTGAAGAGTTGACTCACTGGAAAAGACTTTGATGCTGGGAGGGATTGGGGGCAGGAGGAGAAGGGGATGACAGAGGATGAGATGGCTGGATGGCATCACTGACTCAATGGACGGGAGTCTAAATGAACTCTGGACTCTGGTGATGGACAGGGAGGCCTGGTGTGCTGCGATTCATGGGGTCACAAAGAGCTGGACACGACTGAGCGACTGAACTGAACTGAACTGAACTGAACTGAACCACATGTGGTCACTGAATATTTTAACTGTGACTAGTACAAATGACAAACTGTTAAATCTTACTTAAGTTGTATTAATTCAAATATAAATATCCACATAGGCTCAGTTCAGTTCAGTTGTTCAGTCGTGTCTGACTCTTTGCAACCCCATTTACTGCAGCATGCCAGGTCTCCCTGTTGGTCACCAACTCCCGGAGTTTACTCAAACTCACGTCTACTGAGTCTAGTGACTACTCTATTAAACAAGACATATCTATATTGATGTTTTACATGTAATATTCTGTTAATAAATTATTAATGAGAGTGATAAAATTCACTCCTATTCTTATAATTAAATACATCATTTTCTCATATTTTTCTTTTATGGCTTTAGTAGTAATTTTCACTCAAAAATAACTGTTAACTTTTTATTTAAATTTATAAATGAGCTCATACTAGTAACTGAACAACAACCACTGTCTCTGAGTTTCCCCTTATCTTATGCCTGGTATTCAAAAAAATTTTAAAGAAAAGAAAAAAAGAAATATATATATATATATTTTTTTTATGAAAAAAGATATTTGGAACAAATTGTTTAATGTTTAATATAGTATGTATTATGCTTATTTGTAACATGTACTATGTATGCATGATGTACTAAATAATAGTAAAATACTGTTTTGCCTATTGAACATAGGCTTAAGTGATGAGTTGTGGCTTTATATCAATGTATTTCATTTTCATGTGGCAATTAATTGCTATTTTATAACATCAACATTTGCAACTGAAAGCCTTATTAACTAGAAAGAATTCTCTTCTAATCTGAAACTGAATAATAAACAAATTTAGTGAAGGTCATAGATTTTTCTTCATGTTATTAAGATTAATTGTAAAATAAATAAGATTCATTTGTAATTTTAATATGAATAAAAAGCACTTACTTAGTATTGACATAGAATTTGAAATTTTGAATGGTAGTGAGTATAGATATAGTAAGTACTTAATAAAACTCCTTTCCATATATTTCAACAGTTATAAATACCAAGTCCTAAAAGTTCAAGTTGATAATGAGAAAAATAACATGCCTATTATATATGTAATGATATAATATTTGTTAGTTTTCAATTTTCCTATTTTTCTAAATTTGTTTTATACAATAGGGTGCATAAATAAGAAAGTCAAACTTCACCACAAGGTTTACTTTTGATAGATTTATAATCTCTGTATGTTAATAAAATTAGTTACTAGTAATTTTAATATAAAATAGATATTTACATATATTTACATGTCATTAATGTATATTAAAACATATAAAATGTATATTTACATATGATTATTTTAAAAGCAAGAGAGTTCCAGAAAAACATCTATTTCTGCTTTATTGACTATGCCAAAGCCTTTGACTGTGTGGATCACAAGAAACTGTGGAAAATTCTGAAAGAGATGGGAATACCAGACCACCTGACCTGCCTCTTGAGAAATCTGTATGCAGGCCAGGAAGCAACAGTTAAAACTGGACATGGAACAACAGACTGGTTCCAAATAGGAAAAGGAATATGTCAAGGCTGTATATGGTCACCCTGCTTATTTAACTTCTATGCAGAGTACATCATGAGAAACGCTGGACTGGAAAAAACACAAGCTGAAATCAAGATTGCCAGGAGAAATATCAATAACCTTAGATATGCAGATGACACCACCCTTATGGCAGAAAGTGAAGAAGAACTAAAAGCCTCTTGATGAAAGTGAAAGAGGAGAGTGAAAAAGTTGGTTAAAGCTCAACATTCAGAAAACTAAGATCATGGCATCCGGTCCTGTCACTTCATGGCAAATAGATGGGGAAACAGTGGAAACAGTGTCAGACTATTTTTCTGGGCTCCAAAATCACTGCAGATGGTGACTGTAGCCATGAAATTAAAAGACACCTACTCCTTGGAAGGAAAGTTATGACTAACCTAAACAGTATATTAAATAACAGAGACATTACTTTGTCAACAAAGGTCCGTCTAGTCAAGACTATGGTTTTTCCAGCAGTCATGTATGGATGTGAGAGTTGGACTATAAAGAAAGCTGAATATTGAAGAATTAATGCTTTTGAACTGGGGTGTTGAAGACTCTTGAGAGTCCCTTGAACTGCAAGGAGATCAAACCAGTCCATCCTAAAGGAGATCAGTCATGGGTGTTCATTGGAAGGACTGATGTTGAAGCTGAAACTCCAAAACTTTGGCCACCTGATCCGAAGAGCTGACTCATTCGTAAAGAACTTGATGTTAGGAAAGACTGAGGGCCAGAGGAGAAGGGGACAACAGAGGATGAGATGGCTGGATGGCATCACTGACTCAATGGACATGAGTTTGGTAAACTCCAAGAGTTGGTGATGGACAGGGAGGCCTGGTGTGCTGCTATTCACGGGGATGCAAAGATTCGGACACGACTGAGTGACTGAACTGAACTGAACTGAGTTCATGACAGTGGATTCCCCATGAATGAGGTTAGTGCCCTTATATAAGAGATCCCAGAGAGATCAAGAAAGAAGTTTCTATAATGTGAGGACACAGTGAGAATTGAACTCTCACCAGATGCTGTATCTGCCTGTGTCTTGAACTTGGATTTACTAGCCTCCAGGATGTGGTCCACTGGAGAAGAGAATGGCAAACCACTTCATTATTCTTGCCTTGAGAACCCCATGAACAGTATGAAAATGCAAAATGATAGGATACTGAAAGAGGAACTCTCCAGGTCAGTAGGTGCCCAATATGCTATTGGAGATCAGTGGAGAAATAACTCCAGAAAGAATGAAGGGATGGAGCCAAAGCAAAAACAATACCCAGTTGTGGATGTGACTGGTGGTAGAAGCAAGATCTGATGCTGTAAAGAACAATATTGCATAGGAACCTGGAATGTCAGGTCCATGAATCAAGGCAAATTGGAAGTGGTCAAACAAGAGATGGCAAGGGTGAACGTTGACATTCTAGGAATCAGCAAACTAAAATGGACTGGAATGGGTGAATTTAACTCAGATGACCATTATATCTACTACTGTGGGCAGGAATCCCTCTGAAGAAATGGATTAGTCATCATGGTCAACAAGAGTCTGAAATGCAGTACTTGGATGCAATCTCAAAAATGACAGAATGATCTCTGTTCGTCTCCAAGGCAAACCATTCAATATCACAGTAATCCAAGTCTATGCCCCAACCAGTAATACTGAAGAAGCTGAAGTTGAACGGTTCTATGAAAACCAACAAGACCATGTTTTTCTAACACCCCAAAAACATGTCCTTTTCATTTTAGGGGACTGGAATGCAAAAGTAGGAATTCAAGAAACACCGGGAGTAACAGGCAAATTTGGCCTTGGAATGCGGAATGAAGCAAATGCACTGGTCATAGCAAAAACCTTCCAACAACACAAGAGAAGACTCTACACATGGACATCACCAGATGGTCAACACCAAAATCAGATTGATTATATTCTTTGCAGCCAAAGATGGAGAAGCACTATACAGTCAATGAAAACAAGACCAGGAGCTGACTGTAGCTCAGATCATGAACTCCTTATTACCAAATTCAGACTTAAATTGAAGAAAGTAGGGAAAACCGCTAGACCATTCAGGTATGACCTAAATCAAATCCCTTATGATTATACAGTGGAAGTGAGAAATAGATTTAAGGGCCGAGATCTGATAGACAGAGTGCCTGATGAACTTTGGAATGAGGTTCATGACATTGTACAGGAGACAGGGATCAAGACCATCCCCATGGAAAAGAAATGCAAAAAAGCAAAATAGCTGTCTGGGGCGGCCTTACAAATAGCTGTGAAAAGAAGAGAAGCGAAAGCAAAGGAGAAAAGGGAAGATATAAGCGTCTGAATGCTGAGTTCCAAGAATAGCAAGAAGAGATAAGAAAGCCTTCTTCAGCAATCAATGCAAAGAAATAGAGGAAAGAACAGAATGGGAAAGACTAGAGATCTCTTCAAGAAGATTAGAGATACCAAGGGAATATTTCTTGCAAAGATGGGCTCGATAAAGGACAGAAATGGTATGGACCTTACAGAAGCAGAAGATATTAAGAAGAGATGGCAAGAATACACAGAAGAACTGTACAAAAAAAATCTTCATGACCCGGATAATCATGATGGAGTGATCACTAATCTAGAGCCAGACATCCTGGAATGTGAAGTCAAGTGGGCCTTAAAAGCATCACTATGAACAAAGCTAGTGGAGGTGATGGAATTCCAGTTACACTATTTCAAATCCTGAAAGATGATGCTGTGAAAGTGCTGCACTCAATATGACAGCAAATTTGGAAAACTCAGCATTGGCCACAGGATTGGAAAAGGTCAGTTTTCATTCCAATCCCAAAGAAAGGCAATGCCAAATAAAGCTCAAACTAGCGCACAGTTGTACTCATCTCACATGCTAGTAAAGTAATGCTCAAAATTCTCCAAGCCAGCCTTCAGCAATACGTGAACCGTGAACTCCCTGATATTCCAGCTGGTTTTAGAAAAGGCAGAGGACCCAGAGATCAAGTTGCCAACATCCACTGGATCATGGAAAAAGCAAGTGAGTTCCAGAAAAACATCTATTTCTGCTTTATTGACTATGCCAAAGCCTTTGACTGTGTGGATCACAAGAAACTGTGGAAAATTCTGAAAGAAATGGGAAAAACAGACCACCTGACCTGCCTCTTGAGAAATCTGTATTCAGGTCAGGAAGCAACAGTTAGAACTGGACATGGAACAACAGACTGGTTCCAAATAGGAAAAGGAGTACATCAAGGCTGTATATTGCTACCCTGCTTATTTAACTTATATGCGGTGTACACCATGAGAAATGCTGGACTGGAAGAAACAAAAGCTGCAATCAAGATGCTGGGTGAAATATCAATAACCTCAGATATGCAGATGACACCACCCTTATGGCAGAAAGTGAAGAGAAACTAAAAAGCCTTTCAGTTTCAGTGAAAGTGAAAGAGGAGAATGAAAAATTGGCCTAAAGCTCAACATTCAGAAAACGAAGATCGTGGCATCTGGCCCTGTAACTTCATGGCAAATAGATGGGGAAACAGTGGAAACAGTATCAGACTTTTTTGGGGGAGGGCTCCAAAATCACTGCAGATGGTGACTGCAGCCATGAAATTAAAAGACGCTTACTCCTTGGAAGAAAAGTTATGACCGACCTAAATAGCATATTCAAAAGCAGAGTCATTACTTTGCCGACTAAGGTCCATCTAGTCAAGGCTATGGTTTTTCCAGTAGTCATGTATGGATATGAGAGTTGGACTGTGAAGAAGGCTGAGCACCGAAGAATTGATGCTTTTGAATTGTGATGTTGGAGAAGACTCTTGAGATTCCCTTGGACTGCAAGGAGATCCAACCAGTCCATTCTGAAGGAGATCAACCCTGAGATTTCTTTGGAAGGAATGATGCTAAAGCTGAAACTCCAGTACTTTGGCCACCTCATGCGTAGAGTTGACTCATTGGAAAAGACTCTGATGCTGGGAGGGATTGGGGGCAGGAGGAGAAGGGGACGACAGAGGATGAGATGGCTGGATGGCATCACTGACTCGATGGACGTGAGTCTGACTGAACCACGGGAGTTGGTATGGACAGGGAGGCCTGGCGTGCTGCGATTCATGGGGTCTCAAAGAGTCGTACAGGACTGAGCGACTGAACTGAACTGAGGACTGGTGAGAAATAAATGTGTGTTGTTTAAGTCACCCTGTTCATGGAATTTTTGTTATAGTGTTCTCAATGGATTAAGACACTTCGGATGAAAACCAATAGCTAGTAAAAAAAAATTTTTTTTTGTCATCTATACATACAGCACTTTGCTTATGAAAACATTTACCAGCAAAATGCTCTGCTGCTGCGAAGTCACTTCAGTCGCTTCCGTCTCTGTGCCACCCCATAGACGGCAGCCCACCAGGCTCCCCCGTCCCTGGGATTCTCCAGGCAAGAACACTGGAGTAGGTTGCCATTTCCTTCTCCAGCAACATGCTCTACTAGTCATTAAAAACTGTTGTATTTAAAATGGACAAGCAACAAAGACCTATTGTATAGCACATGGAACTTTGCTCAGTGTTATGTGGCAGCCTGGATGGAAGGGGAGTTTAAGGGAGAATGGATACATGTATATGTATGGCTAAATCCCTTCACTGTTCACCTGAAAATATTACAGCATTGTTAATTGGCTATACCCTAATACAAAATAAAATGTTTAAATGAAAAAAGAAAAGTCATAGACTAAGTGAAAGTTTTAAAACTCTGATTAATGCCATTATTATTTCTCAAATTATAATCCCAAATCTATATATTTTTTACACATAATAAACACCAAGTAATAACTAAAACCTTCAGGAAAATAATAGTAATTATAGTTTGAATTTTTGTATTATTGTGCTTTTACAGTTATTGCCCTCTTAAACTACCTTAACCACTATGGCAATTTCTCTGTTTACTACTGTGATCTTAAACTAGTGAACAGGTAGTATTATAGCAACTGTCTCAATACCATCAATGTAAATTATGTTTGAAGTTTTTTATAATGGTAGATATTTAAGGAAATTTGAAAGTTTTCTTATGATTTTTTTTGTCATTCTTTTTCCTGAGGTATAAGCATCAGGAAAGAGACATGGGTACTTAAAGACCCATTGACAGATGTGAGCAATCAACTTAGAAATACTGATAGCTATGGACTGAATACCAGAGATGGTTTGGGGAGGAAAATCCCTAAGAATGTAATGATATAGATGAAATTTTCCTTTTTTGAGGAAGTTTCTTAGTCCATATGTGTACTTTATGTACATTCTATTTTTCTCATCCTTTCTGTTTGTTATCTTTGATTGCTTCCTCTTTATAACTGTAAAGGAAATTCTCAGATTTAAAAATTATTGAGCATTTTATTACATTGAAGCTTATAATAATAAAAAAAAAATGAGGCTGATAAGCATAAGAAACTTGCTGGAGGCATCTTTCTCTCTCTTTACCAATGGTTATTTTACTATTTTTTATGATTTTCTTAAATTCTTAAAATGTGTAGTTAAGTCATCAAGACCACTCATATTCATAATACACAGGAGTGACCAGCAGTAATGAGGATCTGATTCTAAATATGAGAGAATGAGTGTGTTTGTGTGTGTGTGTAACATATTTCTCTCTAAAATTTGTCTAAGATGAATTGATAGAATCCTTACCAATGGAACAGAAATCATTCTTTGTATTTTCCAAAAAGAATTCATTTTCAAAGTTGCACAAAGATAGAAGAATATTTTGACAAAAGATACTGAGAATGTACTTGAATATTTGGAACTTAGAACAATCATTGTAACATTGTAACAGGTATAAAAATGGTTAAAAAAACAGATAATGAATTCTGTGAACAAAGCTAACGTCAAATACAAACTCTGTGCACAAATACTCTCTATAGATCTTTTGTCATTCTGAATGAGTAAACATTAGGACAGATTGATCCTTCAAACAATACTGAAGAGCGAAAAAGAGCAGTGGGAAAGATAACCAATTCAATATTCAGAAAAGCAGAAAACTGTTGACACTTAAGTCAAAAGATGAAGAAAGGAAATCTTTTAGGAGTCATGTTTGACATTCTTGAGAGAACCATAATAATTTATTACATCAAGTGAGACACTTTGAGAATAAAAAAGGGAAAATGATTACACTAGGACAACATACAGAAACCAGGACTATACCAATATGTACAATCACCCTAACAATAGAATATGAGAAAATGTGTATGTATGTAACACATATCGACAAGATGATGGAATAAGAAAAGAATAAGTAGTAAAAATAAAAAACTGATATTTTTAAAAAGGGTAGATTGAGATGGAAAAGAATTGCAGAGTTTTTAGTAATCACTGTAGTGTAGGGGAAGAAAAAGTGTTCCCAACTCTTTTGGGCCTGGCTGGGTCTGAAAATTAAACTAACAAAGGTAGATTAACAGGAGAAAGTATTCAAATTTATTTAATGTCAGTTTTAAATTACATAGCAAAAAATAAAAATAAAAAAAATAAATTACATAGCAGGCTTCATAAGGAAATGAAGATCCAAAGAAAGGGATGTATATTTTCATGCTTGGGTTGATAAAAAGTGGACAATTGTGAAGGAATATGATAAGGAGTATGAAATAATTATAATAAACTGGAAGAACTTAACAAGGCCTGTTTGTTAGGATTCTTCTTGGTGTTCCTTCGTTTTAGGAGATAGGATATGTCTTTCCTTTGGGAATAGGGAGGACGCTTTCCATCTGAGGATTTTATGACCTGTTTCAGAGAAGAAGGGCAAGGGGGATAGAGGACAGAGTCATCTTCCTGCCATTTCCCCAAACTCCTTTAGCTTAAAATATACAATATACGAAGGTGCTATATTTTGGGGTGGCACATCCTTAACCCCATCAGAATAATTGAAGTCTCTAACAGGGTAAAAGTGACACTGATAAAAACCAAATTGTGTTATGTTATTAGTTATGTTATGTTATGTTATATTATGTTATGCTATTAGTGTTAGTGTTATGGAGTAAAAACCTGAATAACCTTCCCATAGTGTTGAGCAGAGGGAGCAAGTAATGAATATGATGGGGTGTTACCTATGGAATGTGAAAAATGATAATGAAGTTAAACCTTAGTTATTCATGAGAAAGCAACAGGAATGTGGATAAAAGTATTAATTCAAAAGTATATAAAGAAAACTTTCTGCCAAAAAGAAACAAATCATACTTGTTAAGTACATTTTTATATTAGTATTTACTAAAAGACTTTTGCTGCATATTTCTACCCTTTGAACATGAAGTGAAGTAGACGTAACTGAGAAGGAGCAAAAAAAAAAAAAGTGCTGGTTTCTTGGTAATGGGCTGCACTTTGAGATCCATGACTAAGTTTTGATTGTAGTGGTGAAATTGTCTACTGTGGAGGATCAGGGGAAAGGGAGCAGTTACCACAAGCTTTTTCTTTTTTTCTACAACACATCCTACCTTTTAATCCGCTCTTCAGCACTCTTTTATTTCAAGAAATGTTAATTAGAGTTCAACTTTAACATGTTATGATTTCAATTCACTGATCCTGAAATTAAAAGAAAGATTGAGGTTGTTTTGAATTTTTAAATTATGACTGTAATGTTTTATATGATTGATATCTCATTTCACCCATCACATTAAGATATATGACATCTTAAGATAATTCTTCAGAGATTCTAAGTAGGAAAAAAAAATGTCATGAAGAAAATAAACTAGAATATGTTAACTTAAAAAAAAACAGTTTTAAAGCATTTAAGAATTTGTCTTTTCTGATAAAATGTGATATTTTAGCAATGCAAAGCATAAGAGCAATATTAAAATGAGGGGAATAAATACTTGAGTCCAAAACTAAAGAACATTTGTTCTGACTGATATTATAGAACTATAATTTTGGTGGAAATCTCACTGATCAATAGCTATAAGAAAGAATAGAATTCTTGTTTTATCAACGAATAAAATGTATCAAAAAATTATACCCTCTTCTGGAGAATTGGAAAACTCACCTAGTTAGTACCTCCCATTATAAATTAATGCTTCAAATTATATTGTGTTTGTAATTAGAAACTTTTTTTTCCCATTTAAGTTGACTTTCTGTCCATGTTAGGGCACCATGTATTGAGATAAGGACTTTCACTGTTATCGTCTAGAGAAGAACTATTTGGGTAGGGGCAGTAAACTTATTGTGGTGGATAAGATACTGCTCGCTAGTAACTTATCTAAAACAAATATCTCTCTGATAGCTGTAACCTCTTGAAGACAAGTGGCAGAAAAAATTAGCAGTTCATTTTCTTCTTATATTAGAGTTTGATGGTAACTGTAGTTTGTACAGAGGTAGGGAGGCTAAAATAGCCTTGAACTTTAAAGTGTCAAGGTGAATAATACTAGTATGATAAAGTTAAAATACTTCTACAGCCCAGTAGCTAATTAAGAGATAGACTAGACTAATTTTATGTTACTATCATAGGAATTAAATTCACCATTGCCCTGTACTCCCTTCAGTGACTTTGGTTTACAGCTAATTCAAGGACCCTTTGGTAACTGGTGTTCCATTGCTGTAAAGCCTAATAATCACTGTTAAGTGTTAACTGATAGTGACTTAAAATTTAATCTTTAAATTGGAGTTTATGTGCTTAGGAACCATTTTGAAAACCAGAACTGCATGGTTTCAAGACCTAATCGTGCTGAAATTTAGATCCTAAAAAAGTGGAAGGAGATAAGAAGTCTTATAGGCTCTCACTATGCATTTATATATAAATAAATATTTTTATTTATGTCAATGATAACTCTATTTAACCATTAGAGTGCCAGGTTAATAGTCATGTTAATGTTATTACCTTACAGAATACAATTTTTGTTGAATATTTTTCCTTTTTTTCCTCCTATTATCTCTACATTTTTGTCAGTAAACAATTATGTATGAATATCTTACAGAGGAGCTCATGTGTAAAGTATAATTGCAGTTATTAAATTATAGATTTCCCTTGTATGCTTTTCTCACTCATTTTAAATGGCAAAAAAATTGTTGTAAATATTAAAATACAAAGAAAGTGTTTTAAGTACAACAAAGAAATAAAACAACACATATTATTAGATTTATGCATTATAAAGTACAAAGATTATTTTACATACATCTTTTACCACACAAAAATAAATTTTTAGATTCAAGTAAAGCATTTCAGGGACTTCCCTTGTGGCTCAGACAGTAAAGAATCCCACTTGTAATGTAGGAGTCCTGGGTTTGATCACTAGGTCTAAAGATTTCTCGGAGAAGGGACTAGCTACCTACTCCAGTATTCTTGCCTGGAGAATTCCATGTACAGAGGAGTCTGGCAGGCTACAGTCTGTGGGGTCAAAAAAAAGTCAGACACTACTGAGCAACTAAGCGCATACACACACACACACACACACACACACACACACACAGTGTTTAAAAGATTTATTAAAAACGGATCTTACAGATAAAATGAAGGACTAGGTCCTGAATCTAGTCTTATATCCAAAACAAATGAGCAGTACAACAACAACATCAAAATGATGCAATGACTCCTATGATACCACAGCTTATGGCCTCAAGAGAATTTGGGCCAGTGGCACAAGGGAGAAATCAGACAGAGCCTGGTGGACTCCCTGAGTTATGGAGACAGAGTCAAGAGTCCAGGGAAACTAAAGCAGCTACAGTTCACAAGACAGAGTATTGGAAAGGAGAATGTTGCACAAAGCTATAATTCTGGAGATGTACAAAAGTTTCCCCTGAATAATTCAGTTGAGTACTGATGAGCATGTGCATGTGAGAAAACTACCTAAGGATGGGAAAAAAAAAAAAAAAAAAACAAAAAAACACAACACTAACATTTCAGAGATAACCTGCCTAGTGCTCACAGAGGACTGAGAATAAAGGAATCATGTTTGTTTCTACAGCCAGCGTAGAAATGAGGCATTTTGCATAGTACACAATTTTAGAAAAATATGTCTCAGTCTTAGAGAAAAATGAGCTTTAGTCTGAGTACTCTTCCAGTTCTATCTGACAAACCTTAACAATAAGGATCCCCCTCCATCCCAGCCACCAAATTGTTTCCATCTACATGCCAGGAAAAACAAAATCTCAAGAATATTTGTAGACAAATATGAATATCCTGCACCAAAGAAGCTAAAATTCAAAATGTCTGGCATTTAATAAAAATTGCCAGTCATGTACAAAAGCAAGAAAATATAACCCATAATGACAAGAAAAATTAATCAACTGAAACTGACTCAAAACTGACACAGATATGAGAATTATCAGCCAAGGTCATTAAAACCATTTTAGCTATATTTCATATGTTCACAAAGTTAGAAACATGGAAAGCAATTTATACTTATAAATTGTAAGCAGTAATTAGTGGAAAATTTATAACATTAAACACCTGTATTAGAAAAGATGAAAGTTCTCAAATCAATGCCCACAGCATCTACCTTGAGAAAATGCAAATAATAGAAAATTAAACTCAAAGTAAAAAGAAGAAAATAGTAATGATCAGTGTGAAAATAAGTGAAATGTAACAAGCAATAGAGAAAATCAGTGAAAACAAAAGATAGATTTTTTTTTAAGTCAATAAAATGTATTAATGCTTAGCCAGAATGATCAGAGGAAAAAAAATCCAAAAAGATTTAAATTAGTACTGTAGACAATATATACTATGTATTTTAATTTTTCAAATTTATTTAAAGAGAAAAATAGAGTATAAACTAAGTTTCACTGGACTAGACAAACTGCAATAAATATGTTAAGAATGGCCCTGGAAATTAAAAATAAAATGCATAGACATATGTAGTACAGCTGAGAATAAAGAGTTATAGTGAAATGCCTAAAAAGAAATAAAAAGTGCTTGTGCCTGAGGCCCAGGGATCAGTAGAATTTTAAAAATGAGTATAAATGATTTTACTCCAAAACCTAACATGTCTTATATACATGAAAAGGATTTTTGTAGTTCATTAGCTTCCTTAGTAACTAATTAACTATAAAAGAAAATCATTGAATTAGTAGCTAATTAACTAAAAAGGTAGAAGGAAGCAATTTAGGAAGAACAGAAGTAAAAGCTACACTATGACTAATTGTCTCCCAAAAGCCACATTAAAGGCAAGAAGACAGTAGAGTATTATCTTGATAATGCTCTGAGAAATAGAATTCTCTACGCAAATAATTGCTCCTTTGGAAATTAAGACATGATACATATAGTTTCACAAAAAGATATACAAAATGCACCACACAAAGACATTCTCTCAAAGATCTACATGAAGATATTCTTTATTTCAAATGAAATTGAACCCCAAAGACTTTAGCGTGATACAAAAAGCAATGGCAAAGAAGTCAATAAGTATGAACTCTAAATGCAAATTGACTGAAATAAAAATAGTTAGTGCCAGGATGGGAATGGAATTAGTAGAACAAAATATGGTTTATTAATTTCCTGTTTGTGCTGTACCAGATTATGACCAACTTAGCTTAAAAGAACACAAATTTGTTATCATGCTGGAGTTGAAAAATACAAAATAGGTATACCATTTGGGCTAAAATCTAGGTGTCAGTAGGTCCACATTCCTCCTGGAGGTTCCAGAAGAAGATTCTTGTAGAGGCTGTCTATGCTTCTGGGTTCCTGCCCTCCCTCCTGAAATCTCATCACTCTGACCTCTTCAGTCAACATCTCTTTTTCACACTCTCCTACCTAGCTCTTTCACTTGTAAGGACCCTTGTGATACATACTTAATCACATCTGTAAAATACCTTTTGACATGTGAGGTTAATATATTCATCGATTCTAGGAATTAGTGTGAAACATCTTTGGAGATTGGGGTGGGGGGGCATTATTCAACTCACTGCAGTAAAGTATTAAAATCCTAAAGCAAAGCTAAAATGGAAAAGAGAGAGCAAAATGGAGTTAAAATGCAATGTATATTTCTAATTTTATTGACTAGAATCCTCTCCCTTTATCATAAAAAACAGTGGAAGGAATAAAGGTATTATAAAAATTGATTAATCTAATACAAAAAGGAAAAGAATAAGAATACTAAAGAAATTGATGTAGAAAAGATGATAAGTTTGAAAATGTCATTAGTAAAAAGACAAAATCAGTATTTGGGCAATTATGTTTAATAAAATTAAAAATTAAATGGTACATTTCTGAGACATGAGTGTTCTGAAAATTTAAAAATAAAATGACTGAAAGTTGGAAAATAAAATTATGGTAAAAGATGCAGCCTGTAGGTTCTAAAATAGAAAAGAAAAGCTGATGTGGCTAGACTAGTGGTTCTAAACAAGAGTCGCTTTTGTACCTCATAAGAGAACTGGTAATGTCTGGAGATATTTTTGTCACAGATTTTGTATGTGTGTGTGAGGGAGAATGTTCTAACTACTATAACTTTGTAATACACCTTAAGTGCAAGGTGTATTAAGTATTCCAATTTTCTTCTGCTTCTTCAAAATTAATACTATTCTTTTAAAATTAAACTCAGACAATGCACAGACACATATGTCTTTTGAGCCATATAGAAAATATTCTCTGAGTTCATATAGAATATATTCTCTTACCAAATCAAAATTCTTACATAAAAATAATTAGGCATGAAAAATATTCAGTATTTGGAAATAGACCAACTTTTATTTTTATTTTTTTAATTTATTTATTTATTTTTAATTTTTACTTTACAATTCTGTATTGGTTTTGGCATAGATTGACATGAATCCACCACAGGTGTACATGCGTTCCCAAACATGAACCCCCCTCCCACCCCCCTCCCCACAACATCTCTCTGGGTCATCCCCGCGCGTCAGCCCCAAGCGTGTCATATCCTGCATCAGACATAGACTGGTATTTCGATTCTTACATGTTATTATACATGTTTCAATGCCATTCTCCCAAATCATCACACCCTCTCCCTCTCCCTCTGAGTCCAAAAGTCCGCTATACACATCTGTGTCTCTTTTGCTGTCCTGCATACAGGGTCATCATTGCCATCTTCCTAAATTCCATATATATGTGTTAGTATACTGTATTGGTGTTTTTCTTTCTGGCTCACTTCACTCTGTATAATCGGCTCCAGTTTCATCCATCTCATCAGAACTGATTCAAATGTATTCTTTTTAATGGCTGAGTAATACTCCATTGTGTATATGTACCACAGCTTTCTTATCCATTCATCTACTGATGGACATCTAGGTTGTTTCCATGTCCTAGACCAACTTTTAAAAACATGGTAATTTTCCTGTTTATTTCATCCCTAAATGAGCATTGGGAAGTAAAAAAAAAAAAAAAAAAAAAGTGGAACAAAATCAGATTGTAACTTTGAATTCAAAATTGCATGTTGAACATTCAGTCTCTATCTACTTAGTGAAAGTGAAAGTCGCTCAATCATGTCCGACTCTTTTTGACCCCATGGACTATAGAGCCCATGAAATTCTCCAGGAGTGGGTAGCCTTTCCCTCTCCAGAGGATCTTCCCAACCCTGGGATTGAACCCAGGTCTCCCTCATTGCAGGCAGATTCTTTACCAGCTGAGCCACAAGAGAAGCCTCTATCTACTTGAAGCACACGTTAGAGGCATTTCTCTAGACATTTGCATTGAGACAAAGGAAAACAGTAGGCTCTTCTGATAACCAAAGATGATCAGTCCCATTGCACTGTGTATTTTCTCCATTACTAATGGATCAGAGGAATCAACTTTCACCTTTCCTCTAGCTCTTCAGTCACTGTCTACTTCTATTTTGTAACTTTCATGTAGATTTGAAATTGGAGTATTTGCATTTTGGCAAGTACCTGATTGACTTGTATGGTCTTAAATTACTTGCGATGGGTAGAATGTTCATTTTTCTATTTCCTTTCTAACAGGCTAGTTTTAATAGAATCTTAACTCATTTCAAGTAACTCATTGAAGGCTGTAAAAAGAATCTAAAAATACTCCAAACACTGGGCAGTTTTCTTCAAGTCCTTCCAAACTGCAAACTCAAAAAACACAAAAAGCCTGAGAAATGACAGGCAGTGGTTTAGTCATCTGCATCACTGTGAGACTTAAGGGTGAGACTTTGCGTCAATTTTGAACAGCTACGCTTAGAAAACTGCATAGTTCTTTCACCCAGGTAATTCACATTTAAATTATGCTTAGATAAGGTTAACTTTGTGTGGGTTAACTTTATAATCCTTGTTGAATTCATGATAATGTCATCCATAGTTTGAGTGCAACCCATGTCATTTGGTGTGCTCATTGCAGAGGGAACTCCAGCTAGGACTTGTAGCCCAGGGCATGCTGCTTGTGTATTCAGTTTCTGTGATGAGCTGATGAGCAGAGAGGCTGGGAATAGGGATGGCAGCAGTCAAGAGGAGAGAAATAGAGGGCAACTGCTCTGGGAATAAATTTAAAAGCCTTCCTGCTGGGATTAAGGATGTTCTAAAGACAAGCAGCCAAATGTGTTCATAAAGGCACTTACTGAGGGAGCTGGCAGCTGCATTTTGTCAAGCAGTTAGAAGCCAAATCCTTAGATAAAGGCTGAAGAAAGTAAGGGACGGAATTAGGAATTTCTGATCCTGGGGAGTGGATGAATTTCTCTTTCACCTTTTTCACTCACTGTAAAGGGAATGGAGAAATATTCTTTCATTTTGACTGAGGCAGAAATTTCATGGGCTACTCATCTTCACTTGTAGTATTGTTAAGAGGCCTTGAAAGTAAGGGTACAGTGCCTTGTAGGAGATTTATTTTCACAGCTATTCCTGGTAGATTTCCATGCTAGAAGGATTATCATACCCATCAGAGAGCAATCCAAGGCTGTTTTAGGCTTGGCTGCACATGCATGACACACATAACTACTTCTTAAGCAACTCTTTCATAAAGTGCTAATTTACAAATATTTTCTCACATAAAAGTTGAGTGGTTCTCACTAATTATCCCATCATTTAACTGATGCCTGGGCAAGAAATAATTTCTTGTGGTTGATTCTGCACAGGAAAAAGTGTGAAGGAAGACATGAATGCTATAATCAGAAATATTTTGCAAATAATTTTGACAATTTCTGATCTGCACATTGTTTCCTAGATAGTGGTGTGGGCATCCATAATTGGTAGCTTACATATTTAGGTACTGAGAGATGAACATTAATATCTTGCCAAAATGTGAAGAAAAGACTTGCAGATTCTGCTGCAGAAATACTGAGAGACAGTATACAAGTAGACAGTGGCTAGACCATAAATGCAAAATAGAACTCTAACCTGCAACCAGCTCAGGAAACCAATCTCTTTTTTTTTTTTTTTTTTTTTTTTTTTTAATTTTTTTTTTTTTTTTTTTTAGGAAACCAATCTCTTTTATACAGTAACCAACCTAGGAAGCCAGTCTG
>NW_024070211.1:52483602-52548640 GCF_014754425.2 Oryx dammah
TACCTTAACTTTCTGGAAAATCAAACAATGACTCTGGCAACAATTGGCCCCATATCATCATAAATTAATAACTGACAGCTTCCTTAATCTTTGTCCCTGCTTCAAACATCAGACCAACTAGAGAAAGCCAAAGATTCACTCATAACCAATTGCATGGTGCTCCTCAGGTGGCTCAGTGGTAAAGAATCCACCCACCACCTGATCAGGGTGAGACACAGGTTTGATTCCTGGGTTGGGAAGATCCCCTGGAGTAGGAAATGGCAATCCACTTCAGTATTCTTGCCTGGTAAATTCCATGGACAGAGGAGCCTGGTAGGCCACCGTCCAGGGGGTCACAAAGAGTGAGACAGACTGAGTAACTGAGCATGCGTGTATAACCAGTTACATAAGATGCCCCCCTACTTTGCATACCCAGTTTCTCCCTGTCAGCTGTCTCCAATCAAGGCAGACAGGAAGTCTTTCTTTTCTTCCACTGTCAAGCTCTCCCACTACTCTGCCTGCCTCTGAGTCTCCTCCAAATCACAAATGGTAGTGGCTGACATCCTTGCTATGTGAAAGTGAAAGTGTTAGTCATTCGTGTCCAATTCTTGGTACCCCAAGAACTGTAGCCCACCAGGCTCCTCTGACCATGGAATTCTCCAGGCAAGAATACTGGAGTGGGTTGCCATTCCCTTCTCCAGGGGATCTTCCCAACTCAGAGATCAAATCAGTATTCTGTATTGCAGGCAGATTCTTTACCATCTCAGCCACCAGGGTAGCAAACTCTTCATAAATAGCCTGTGCTTTTCTCTTTTGTAAAATTCCATTTGTTAACCTTTTATTTCGAACTGTGGGTGTGTGCTGATACTTAAATCTTTAATTCATTCTTTGCCTTTTTCTAATCTACTGTTTAGCTCCATTTATTTAATGTTTCAAGTCTTTAAGAATTATAGTTTTCAATTTTTAAAATAATTCTGGATTGATTCTTTGCTATATTCACCTATACTTGATTCTTATGTGCAGAGATTCCTTATCTGTTTAATATATTTAGGATTTTATTTTGTAGATAATTTTATATTCTCTTCAATATCTGAGGGTTTTAAGTTATGATTTTAAAGCACTTTCAGTTTGCTGTATTATTTCTATTTCTTTGGGCATATGTTCTTTTATCTTTCAAGTTTATTAATGAGTTTTTTACCATTAGTAAAATGGTAGTTTTAGTTTTTTTACCATTAGTTTTTACTGTTACTTCTCTTGTGGCTCAGTGGTAAAGAATCTGCCTGCCAATGTGGAGCTACAGGTTCTATCCCTGGGTTGGGAAGATCCCTGGAGGAGGAAATGGCAACCCACTCCAGTATTCTTGTCTGGAGAATCCAGTGGACAGAGGAACCTGGTGGGCTATAGTCCATGGGGTCACAAAGAGTTGGATACTACCAAGCGACTGAGCATGCACACATACATTTATGTGTGACTGGGATTTGAGAGCGCCTATCTTGAATTTTCCTTTCTTTTATCCCTTTTCTCCATTTCTGTTTTATGGTTTTATGGATGATTATGTCTTCCAGTGATACCCAGATTTCAGAGACAGTATTATACTAGCAGTTCAGACTTTTACTCCATGTAGATACTACTTGCTTATCCTCTCCACCTCATATAAACAACAATCCATTTTCTATTTCCCAGTTAACATGCCCCACCTAGAAAACCCTATGTCAGTGGTTGGCTGTATTTTCTGTATTCACTGATGAGGGGGGTGAATAGCATCCTAATTTTAGTATCAAATAGAAAAGTTGCTTCTACTTATTCATTTCAGGTGAAATGTAGTCAGTTTGATTTTCACAGAGGAGTAAAATTCAGTATCTGCACTGCTTGCTTTTGAGGTCTGGACCCTTCTGTTACAGCCTTACTACCTGAGTCATTGCTCAACACTGTGAATTCCCTATATAATTTCTGATCCAGAGAGGTATTTTTATTCTTTGTGTTAGAATGTAACTATATATTCTTAATATATTTGGATATATTTAATTTATAATTTCTTTTTGTTTGAAGCAGATATGTGATTACAAACTGCATACTGTGTTAATAAGCATTTCTTTATCAGTCGTGTTTTTGCTTAGATTACAGTCAGTATGATTTTAGCGGCCCTCTTTCTTCCCCAAGCTTTATTTAGACATACTTGACAAATAAAAATTGTATATATTTAAAGTGTATATGTGATATTTGATATGTGTGGATTGTGAAATGATTACCACAATCAAGTTTTAACAAACCTTTTTTGCTGTAAGGCAATTTTTTTTTTTTTGATTTAAGAATAATCTCAGAGTATTTTTCTTCAGTTGTGGATTGTGAAATGATTACCACAGTCAAGTTTTAACAAACCCTTTTTTATTATAAGACCATTTCTTTTGACTGAAGAATAATCTCAGTATTTTTTTTTCAGTTAAATGTATTTACATTCTAAATCATTAGCTGGACTGCTTTCTGGCTGCAAAGTGTTATCTTGATTAAGACAATAGGCTTTCAAGTCACATTTGGGTTTGAGTACTGATGGGCTTCTCAGGTGGTACTAGTGGTAAAGAACCCACCTGCCACTGCAGGAGATGTGAGAGATGCAGGTTTGATCCCTGGGTGGGAAAGATCCCCTGGAAGGGGCATGACCCCAGTATTCTTCCCTGGATAATACCATGGACAGTGGAGCCTGGTGGGGCTACTGCCCATAGGGTCACAAAGAGTCAGACACGACTGAAGCAACTTAGCAAAGAGCACACACGATGGTACTATTTATCAGCGATCTGACATTTGGCAAGTTAGATCTTTCTGAAGCCTCAGTTCTTTCATATGTAAAGTGGGAGTGGAAAAATTATCTATTAGTCCCTGGGGTCGCAAAGAGTCAGACATGACTGAAGCAACTTAGCACATATAGGATTCAGAGAATTAAATAACAAATTGTATAGTACCTAACACTGTGCCCAGCGCATAGCTAACACTGGATACACAGTGTTTGGTAACACTTCTACTGCAGTTGCTATTGTTTTTATACTCAATCTAAAACCAAAATACCTTCATTCCACTTGTTTTTTTTTTCTTTTTAACAATTATTTCTTTAATCCCTCACCTACTCATTGTTTCCTGTATTTTTTTTTTGGGGGGGTGGGTTATTGACTTGGTAATTTTACTCTGGTTATGAAATGAATATATTCAAAATTCTGCATTTCAGAGTATTTTCTTTTTAAAGAAGGGCTAATAATTTAATATACAATTAACCAAAGGATAGATATTTCTTCATAAACTACATTATTCTTTGGTTTGAAGGGACATACACCACAGAAATAAATATTGATGTATATATATATATATATATATATATATATGCCACTGAGTTAATGTTACATGGAGGGCCACAGTTGGTTTAAAGAATAGTACACACTAAGTGCCATATACACAGTGGACTTGATAAATACTCATTTAAAAATATGATGGCTATAGTCTTCCCAGAGATACTTATTTTATTTAAATTTGATGAACAAGTAGATGAAACATGTAATTTCTAAAAAACACATTATCATGGATAGAAATATAGCAATAATCCAAGTTTAAATCTTGAACATATAAAAACCACACAAAAATTATAATATCACAGCCATATTTGGTTTGCTTTTAGCTATTCAATTGCAGAATTATTGCAGGATTGATGTTTGCATTCTGATTTTATTATAAAAAGTGAACACATAATTAAATGCTCTAAACCCTTTGTGAAGGACAAATTTTAGTGCCTATGACTGTAATAGTATCCTGTACACAATCTCATGCGATGCATTAAAATTGTACTGTTATATAATACAAAAACACACATATAGCTATAAACTCTACCTTTAGGTTGCATCTTAATATTGTGCTTTTCCAATTAGCTTTGGGAAGATATTCTATTAATATTGATATTCTATTTTATTTCACATTTTACAAGCAGTAACCATTTGCTAAGTTTTTCATCTTAAACTGATTTCTGTCATTACTCTGCATCAATAATGATATATTCCTTTATTTTATGACCCCTTGCTCATAAATAAGACAATACCTTTTCTTAAAAACTGAAAAATTGCATCACTAAATAGTATCCTATAAATCAAAGTATATATTTTTCCATTTAGATCTGTAAGTGGAAATAAAGTGCTTTAAGAAACATGTATTTTACAAGTTCTACTTATGCTTGATTCTATTAAAACATACACTTGTTGCTATTTAAAATTTGATATTAATAGCTATATTTTTTAATACGTGAATTAGCTACTTTTAAGTCAAATGACTCAGTTTTAGTGGAACAATGACCTTTGAGTTTACAGACAACATCTGGAGGAAACAGCTGGATAACAGATCAGGTGTTTTTTCTAGTAGAAGTGCAATGTGGTGTTCCTGTGGTACTGTTTAGAGATTTTCAATTCTCACATCATGTAGCACACAGTGGTGCTATTAATTAGAAACTGATGGAAAGCCAGAAATAAATCCTTATGTCAAGCAGGATGTCTTACATGGAGGAGATTCGAAAGTCATGCAACTTTCTGAAATTGAAATGTTCAGAGAAACAGCAAGGATAACAGACTCCCTACTGCCAAGTCAATATTTTCCAACTGCTGAATGTTAATTTCTCTAATATCTGGCTCCTCTCTTAAATGCATAACATTAAAATGGACTTCCCTATCCTTTAAAAAATTAGTGTTGCAAAAGTACTAAATTGTTCAGGCTCTAATGTGAATGCCTTACAAAATAATTTCAAATATTATTGCAAACATGCTAGTTACAAAAATTATATTATAATTTCCTCTCACTACAGTGCATTTACCTCTCCCTTGGCTCCCAGTTATAATTGTATTACTAATTGTTACTAATAGATAAATCATAAACCTCAAATATAATCTTTGGCAGGTAGCATGAACTTTGCTGGTGTGTGCTAAGTTGCCTCACTCGTGTCTGACTCTTTGCAACCCTATGGACTGTAGCCACTGAGGCTCCTTTGTCCAGGGAATTTTCCAGGCAAGAATACTGGAGTGGGTTGCCATTTCCTTCTCCAGGGTATCTTTCTGACCCAGGGAATGAACATGGGTCTCCTGAGGCTCATGCACTGCAGGTGGATTCTTTACCACTGAGCCACCGGGGAAGCCCAAGATGCTGCTAGAATATCTGACAGCGCTGTTCTCTTAACACCTGCTTAGTATGCTAGAGAGCTTCTGGTGCCAGTTTCTTGTCTATTTCTTTTGTAACAACCTGGCTAAATCTGATTCACCATTAAAAATAATATTATTGTTGTTCAGTTGCTAAGTTGTGTTCAACCCTTTGTGACCCCATGTAGTGCGGCACACTTTATTGATATTCAATATGTATTTTGTGGGCCAGGAGACTGCACATCACCTGGAAGCTTCTTAGAAATGCAAGATCTCAGACCTTATGCAGAACCTACTGCATCAGAATCTGCAGTTTTGTAAGATATATGGGTAATTTGCACATTAAACGTTGAGAAGCCTTGCATTGGACCAATGGTTCTCTACCATGCTGCATATTAACATACTTGTGAAACTGAAAGTCGCTCAGTTGTCTCTGTCTGCCTCTTTGTGACCCTGTGGACTGTAGCCTGCCAGGCTCATCTGGTCATGGAATTCTCCAGGCCAGAATACTGGAGTGGGTATCCGTTCCCTTCTCCAGGGGATCTTCCCAACCCAGGGTTTGAACCCAGGTCTCCTGCATTGCAGGCAGATTCTTTACTGTCTGAGCCACCAGGGAAGCCCAAGAATACTGCAGTGGGTAGTCTATTACTTCTCCAGAGGATCTTCCTGACCCAGGAATCAAATTGGGGTCTCCTGCATTGCAGGCATATTATTAACCAGCTGAGCTACCAGGGAAGCCTTGTGTTAGTCTTACCTGAACTCCATCCCACTGAAATGGGATTTTGATGTAGGGGGAAGTCTGGGGGGTAGAGGATAGACTAAGCTTGTACGTTTCACAAAAGCTCCCAATGATTTTGATGCAATAAGAGATTTAAAAGCAAATTATTTGGTGGATGATATCAGAATCATCCAGGGGTGCCTGTGAAAATGCACATTTCTGGCTCTTTCTGCAGAGATTTAAAATTTAAAAATAGAATAGCTGCTTTAAATTTTCCAATCTATCACCTCACAGTTCACAGACTACTATCTTGTTAAAACTATTGTAAGAAATCTGACCTTTTGCGGACCTCCCTAGCAGTCCAGTGGTTGACTGCAAAAGATCTTGCATGCTGCGTGAGTTTTATGCATGTTTAGATATGGTTGAGCATCTGTTTTTCTAAGATTCTCCCACTTATGCCTCTTCCAGCATCATATTCATCCTTTGGAAGGTAAATGCCTTTAACATTCACAGGGATCATTCATATTTTTGTTTCAAACCAACTAGAGGAAAAGATAGCACTTTTTAGAATTTTTAAAGGATAAAGAATCTTCTTTCCCAGAAAGTTTTAGCAAACATATGCATCACGTTTTTCTTTAACAACTGTGAGCAGGTCCTTTGCCGAATGGCTTAAGCTTGTTTGGGATATCAGGACTGCTACAACACACACAAAAAAGGCAAATTCTACTAAAGGTGACCCAGGGTACTTTTGACAGAAAAGAAAGGAAATCTTTGCTTGTGAGAAAATCAGCAGATATTCTTTTTAGAGTTGTTTTATTACAGGTACTTTGAAGAGTTAAACTTTGTAAATAGCTTTATCTTTGCAAAATACAGCAATTTTGGACTCAATATAAAGCCATAATAACATAGAAACCTGTGCAATCTAGAAAAATATTACAAATCAATACTATTTATAATCTATAATACTAAATAATTCTTAAAAATAAAATGTTTTCACTTAAAATCCTGAATGTCATATCTGCCTCTAATTGGTACATACCCAAATAAAAGACAATTATTTCTCAAAGTTTTATTAATTTTCATGCAATGAAAACTGATTTTGCTTCTTCCAGTATATATTTAAATTCTAGTTACGGAATCACTTTCAGCATATGAAATTCTACGCTACGAATTCTATGTTACATTTAAGATAATCAATCATGTTTCAATGTAATCCACATTGCATAGGAGACTTTTATTATAATCATTATCATTGTAGTAGTATAGTAAAGTGCATTGTTAATGAAGCATGGAAAAGGAATAATTTCAACTAATAGGCATATATGTCAAATTTCAATTAGGATTGTGTTGAAATCCAAAAAGAGATATGAGCATATAAATTTAAACCTTTGACCTTCACCATAAAGAACAAGGTCTAAGAGAGAAATTAAACTATTTTGATGTGGCATACAAATTTGAATAAATTAATGTGTCTGAACTGTTTCTCATAAATCTTGGAGAGCACATGATTTTTAAAAATTTTATGTACTTGTAATTTGTGATTTTGAGCTGTTTACTTCTGTTCTGTATATTAAAATATTAACAAATGAAAGAAAACCAACATTCAACAAAAGTTTATTCTTTGTCTACTTCTTTAGACCATGTACTGATATATGGAAAACTAGTTCTAAGTTAATGACCAATGAAACAGACCAGGCTTACAGAAATGCTTTCCTTAAGAAAATGATAATAATCCTTAGTATTATTAAAGTCAGTGAATTTTCAGTTTTCCTTGATTAATGTACAATTGCTTTTGTAGATGGTTTATTTGCATCAGAATGCAAATGTTTACACATTGAATTGAACTTGATTGACCTCTCCTTTAATTCTATCATAATCTATTGATTGCATCCCCTCTTTACAGTGTTTTAAATTGATGAACTATGTTATCATTTTTACAGTTTTTCACATTATAAATTTATCTGATTGTATACTTGTAACTGTTTTTAAAAGGTGTCCCTCTGCTCCATATATTTTCTGAAATTATGTCTAGAGATCTGTTCTGATTAAAGTCTGATAATTTTTGTCAAAAATATTTCATGGGGATGACAAGAGTATGTGACTTTTTAAATTAATGTTTTATTCAACATTTGAAAGTGAAATGCCTTTAAAATGTGAAAATACACACACTCACAAATATACATACAGATTTGGAGAATCATCTTCCTCAACGAAGGTATACACAGATGTTATTTGACCTATTCCAATTATAATTCTCCATTTGAATAAAAAGATTAAAAAATTTTTACTTTATTGTCTTTCTACATTCTGTTTTAGCAAAAATATCTTCAATATAAGAAATTCTCAAGTTACTCTATTACATTTAGAAGGACATTTAATTTTTGTTTGAAAGTAGATTTTGCTCCCATCCTTAGTCTTAAAATCTAATCTTTCTCTTCTTCTCAAGTCATTTTTCAGACATAAAAGTATAAAAAGCAATTTATTACATAAGAAATAAGATAAAGGCCATAGGATTTAGGAATTGAGATCGATGACATGTTGTATATTCTTCTGAGCTGAGGTAACTGAGGTCAAATAGAAGTAAGATTAAACTGTTATCCCCTCTATTCTCAAAGCCTTTTCCAAAAATATACAGGAATGAGACATGGAGAAACTTTAATTCAAATGTCAACTGAGACTTAGTAATTTATCTGAAATGCACAGATACAAAAAATCAGCAAAATTAAGTAATGCAACATGCTACAGGCAATTGATGAAAACATCTCATAACTAAAGGGCACATGTGAATTAACACTAAGGTGTATATTTCCTTGGCTAGATTTAGAAATTAAATGTTATTTACAACATGCAGTTTTATCTAAAGATGTGAGTAGTACTGAGCAGACTTTGTAAATCTTAAAAATGTAGGAAATTACTATATTTTTGAAAATACATCTTTAAAATTGCTGTATCTATGAACTAACAGTGAAATGTATTATTAAAAAATAAAATCTTGGTTATTTTAGAGAAATCTTAGGATCCTTTTACTCAAATTTTTTTTTTCTTCATTTTAAATACATGGAAAATGAAGCCCCAAGTGACTACCTTTTGAGGGATGTCAGAAAGTGAGTTAAAGGAAAGACTGAAACTTGAACCTAGGACTCAAGGAGCATCATTTTTGTTTTCTTATTTTTTTATGCTACCTCAGTTACTGATTTGGTTTTCATTTTCTGGCAAAAACTTCTAATGTCTAATATAATTGTTCTTTGTTATCACTTAGTAACAAAGTGGCATCTGACACTTTTGCAACCCCATAGAGTGCAGCCCACCAGCTTCTTCTGTCCATGAGATTTCCCAGGCAAGAATACTGCAGTGGACTGCCATTTCCTTCTTCAGGAATCTTCCAGACCCAGGGATTGAACTCACATCTCTTGCATTGGCAAGTAGATTCTTAATGAGTGAACCACTTGGAATGTCCTTATCTAATATAATACTTCCATTTATTTAATATATAATCTGGTTTTATGAACATCAATTAATATATCAATTTTCTAAAATATATAAACCTAATCTAAAAGCCAGCAAATCTGGAAAACTCAGCAGTGGCCACAGGACTGGAAAAGATCAGTTTTCATTCCAATTCCAAAAAAAGTCAATGCAAAAGAATGCTCAAACTACCGCACAATTGCACTCATTTCACATGCTAGTAAAGTAATGCTCAAAATTCTCCAAGCCAGGCTTCAGCAATACGTGAACCATGAACTCCCTGATGTTCAAGCTGGTTTTAGAAAATGCAGAGGAACAAGAGATCAAATTGCCAACATCCACTGGATCATGGAAAAAGCAATTGAGTTCCAGAAAAACATCTATTTCTGCTTTATTGACTATGCCAAAGCCTTTGACTGTGTGGATCACAATAAACTGTGGAAAATTCTGAGAGAGATGGGAATACCAGACCACCTAACCTGCCTCTTGAGAAACCTATATGCAGGTCAGGAAGCAACAGTTAGAACTGGACATGGAACAACAGACCTGTTCCAAATAGGAAAAGGAGTATGTCAAGGCTGTATATGGTCACCCTGCTTATTTAACTGATATACAGAGTACATCGTGAGAAATGCTGGACTGGAAGAAACACAAGCTGGAATCAAGATCGCCAGGAGAAATATCAATAACCTCAGATATGCATATGACACCACCCTTATGGCAGAAAGTGAAGAGGAGCTAAAAAGCCTCTTGATGAAAGTGAAAGAGGAGAGCGAAAAAGTTGGCTTAAAGCTGAACATTCAGAAAACGAAGATCATGGCATCTGGTCCCATCACTTCATGGGAAATAGATGGGGAAACAGTGGAAACAGTGTCAGATTTTATTTTGGGGGTGCTCCAAAATCACTGCAGATGGTGATTACAGCCATGAAATTAAAAGATGCTTACTCCTTGGAAGAAAAGTTATGACCAACCTAGATAGCATATTCAAAAGCAGAAACATTACTTTGCCGACTAAGGTCTTTTTAGTCAAAGCTATGGTTTTTCCTATGGTCATGTATGGATGTGAGAGTTGGACTGTGAAGAAGGCTGAGTGCCAAAGAATTGATGCTTTTGAACTGTGGTGTTGGAGAAGACTCTTGAGAGTCCCTTTGACTGCAAGGAGATCCAACCAGTCCATTCTGAAGGAGATCAGCCCTGGGATTTCTTTGGAAGGAATGATGCTAAAGCTGAAACTCCAGTACTTTGGCCACCTCATGCGAAGAGTTGACTCATTGGAAAAGACTCTGATGCTGGGAGGGATTGAGGGCAGGAGGAGAAGGGCACAGCAGAGGATGGGACGGCTGGATGGCATCACGGACTCGATGGATGTGAGTCTGAGTGAACTCCGGGAGATGGTGATGAACAGGGAGGCCTGGCGTGCTGTGATTCATGGGGTCACAGAGTCGGACACGACTGAGCGACTCAACTGAACTGAACTGAAACTATTTTTATGGTCTCTTTCTTTTTTATTTTTTAATTTATGAAAGCATGATAACACATTTACAGGAGACTTGGAAAATACAGAGAAAAGTTACACATTGTAATTATAGTCAGTCACTATATTGTTCTTGACTGTTTGTGAGCAGATGGGCTGCAGCATGCCAGACTTCCCTGCTCACCATCTCCCCGAGTTTGCTCAAAATCATGTCCATTGAGTTGGTGATGCCACCCAGACATCTCATCCTCTGTCTCCCCCTTCTCCTCTTGCCTTTAATCTTTCCCAGCATCAGGGTCTTTTCCAACGAGCCAGCTCTTTGCATCATGTGACCAAAATATTGGAGCTTCAGCTTCAGCATCAGTCCTTCCCATGAATATCAGAGTTGATTTCCTTACTGTTTTGATCCCCTTGCTGTCTAAAGGACTCTCAAGAATCTTCTCCAGCACCACAGTTCAAAAGCATCAGTTCTTTGGTGCTCAGTCTTCTTTGTGGTTCACTGTATATCACAGTAATTTTTTAAGGAGACAAATTTAGACTTTTAGTTGGAGTTTCAATATCAAATCCTCAAAAATTAGTAGAATGAATATACAGAAAAGTAGAGGGGTATAGTAGACCTGAAAAACACTATGAACCAATTCAATATAATTAGGATTTATACAATTTTAACACATCAGTAGGATACAAATTCTATCCAATTTCCCATAGACTATAAACTAGAAGACAGTGAACCATATCCAGGGACATAAAACAAATTGCAAAAATTTCATGTGCTAAAGGTATTGAAATCACATGGAGTCTGTTCTCTTATGACTGTCGAATTATGTTAGAAATCAATTATCAAAATATTTTAAAATAACCCACATATTTTCAAGTGCAATGTGTCATTTACCAAGAAAAATCTTTGACTTAGTCATTGAAAGCCTCAATAAAGTTATAAGACTGTAAAAAACACAGAGGGTAACTGCACAGAGAAAGTATTTAAATGAGAAATTAATATAAAAATGAGAAATTAACATCAAAGACACTTAAAAACCCATGTTTGGAAATTAAATCTCCACTTTTATATCATGGATGTATCCAAAAAGCCACAATAGGGAAAGTAAGAAAATATTTATAATAGAATAAAACTAAAAAGATAATTTACCAGAATTTGTGTATGCAGCTGAAGCCACTCAATGCAACTAAATACAACATAGAATCTTGAATAAGTTATGAAAACAATGGACACTAGCATAAAATTTTGAGAAATTTGAACAAAATCTTTACTGTAGTTAATAATACTATATCACGTTAATTTCCTGTTTGTTTTAATGGCATAATTTTTCTTTATACTCTCAAAATTGGATAAGAAATTTCAAGCACCATTCAAATTTTATTTTTAAATCACTAAGATAATAAACTTTCTAGACTTTTAGCAGTCATATTAGATGCCAGAATACATGGAACTACATCAAATTTTGAGTGAATATAAATTAGAAATTTAGCATTCTATTCATACTAGGTCAAAAAGTGGTATCAAAATGTCACAAATTTTTTAGCTAAGCAAAAGTTCATGAATTTTCTAAAATATATTATACATTATATATATATATATATATATACACACATGTATACACACACATGCATTTTTCTACTATCTATAGCAAAACTATTTTAAAGGGCATTTTTTGTGTATATTTCACTCTTTCAACAGAGGCCATTATTTCACATACTGTACTCAAATGATGTTTATTTTCAATTTCAAATTAAAAACTCAATAAATATTTCTATTGGGATTTTTACCCTTGGAAATAACAGGGGTAATTCAATAACTGCCATGTTAGTGAACAGTTCATTCATCTGCCTTCAGAAATTATTTAATAATTTATACTCTAACCTTAATATTTTCTAATAAACTTATTGATAACTACATCCTTTCTTGCTTTCTAAGGTATATTATAAATTTATACACTATATCCCTGGTCTGTGTTTGATTGGTTTATATAAAAGCTTTATGCATACATGCAAAAAAATAAAATGATAAATTTATAGTGTTAGTTTTTCTTCTATTTTAGTTTATTCTGTGGTCTTAGATCTACAAATACCCACCTTCTTTATTCTCTATTAATAGTACTCAGAATACAGTGGCAAATACTCTGCCTATGACTCACTGATTAATTTTACAGATGTAGAAAATATTCACACATTCCATAATACCTTGCTGAAAGGACAATTTGATTTTAAACCATGCAGGCATACATTGGACAAGGCTGTGATAATGGCAAAGAGTAGGTGGATTTCTCGGAATCTGATACTTTCTATGGTGTTTGTCTTTAAACTATTATTTAATTTGAATTGATGTCTTAGTTTGGAATATGATGACTGTTTCATCTAATTAATGGTTTACAGGGATTGGAAAATGCGCATATTAAGTCCAAAGAGATCGATAGCTTCTATACTGATGCAAATCACACCATTATGGAAATTTCCTGAACCATATTCTGTGGCCTTGTAGGAGTGTTAAATGTTTGTACCTTTTGCTTGTTTCTCTAATCTTGCATACCACTAAAGTTTATTTTAAGAAAGCCATGTCCAATAATAAGTGTAATTTAAAATTCAAAATTGAAAATTATGTTTCAAAATAAGAACTAAATTCATAAGGTGAGTTCATTGGTATAAAAAAGAGATAACATATTCTATTATTCAGATGATTATGCTTATTAGTGAAAAAATCACTTGATGTGTATGATAAGAAGGTTTCTAGCAGATGTCTCTTTGATGTAAGATATAAAACAGCACATACCTCATTAAACAACACATCAAAAGCATAAAAATGCAATCAAAATGCAATCATTAATCTATATTTTATAATATCCTCACAATAACTCTAAGTAAAACTCATTGAACACAAATGAAAGAGCTGTAGAATAAGGTGATATTTAAATTCACATATGCTTCAGTCCTTGTTCCTTTGAATTCTATCAAACATCTGTTGGTCCAAATAGAATATAAAGAATAAAAAATAGTTTAATATATGAATGATGACTTAGGGACATTTCCAACAGGAAAAATAATCACTTTAAGAGTTCATCAAATACGTACATGTTATCAAAGAATGTAGGATTCTGATTTGATATTAAATACCATCAAACACAATTCCTGCATTTTACAGATTAGTAAATTGAGGTATGTAGCAATTAACTAATTAATTGCTTTAGCTCATAAGATTAATCATATTCAAGTCTTGATTAGAATTGAGGTTTTTTAGAAGTATACTTTCTAACTCAGAGTATCTTTATTTCTTAGAGTTGAAAAATGCCTTATGATAAAGATATGTGTAATTCAACAGCATTAAACAGAAGCCCAGGGCAAGTGTAATACATGAAGTACAACAATAAGTATCATTAGGATAGAAAGCCTCTTTATTTGATAAACACCTACTGACCTTTATTATTCCTTAGGTACATCAGGCATAACCTTCATGAACATGCTCTAACACTCGTGTTTCTTATATTATTACCAGAAGTCTCAGCATCTTCTTTTGAGCTGTTTTGGTTTTCTCAAGTCAGTATTAAAAAGCCACACATCTTTCAAATCTATCCACTTTTCTTTTGCCTAACTCAGTTACTTGTGCTGTTACCACCATCCTTCTCCTCACATAAGCACCATTCTGTATACTGTTCTTTATGTCCTGAATTCTTTTCACTTTCTTCAACATATCTGCCTAACCCTACAGCCCATTTCCTATTGTTCTGAGACTATGTTAGTTTCCTTCCCTGGCGTTCCACAGTGACCTTTTGAAAATCATTAACCCAGCATTTTATCACATGAATCTGAATCTGACAGTATATTTACCCGCCTCAACCAACATATGCTCCTTGAGACCAGGAATTGTACCCAAGTAACTGCTGTATGTCCAACATTATAATTGTATCTAGCTTATTGAAGACACACACCTCCACATATATACACATACACATAATTTTCTGAACAAGTGCAATAATTAGACCAAATTTTAGGAAGAAATCTTTGATTACACAAGTCCATAACTTTCTCTAAAATATATCTGTCATTTTCTGACAAGGATAACAAGTTCCAAGGGTTAGCCTTTTTATTTAGCCCATGTGGATCACAACAAACTCTGGAAAATTCTTAAAGAGATGGAAATATCAGACCAACTGACCTGCCTCCTGAAAAATCTGTATGTGGGTCAGGAAGCAACAGTTAGAACTGAACATGGAACAAAAGACTGGTTCCAAATAGGAAAAGGAGTATGTCAAGGCTGTATATTGTCACTCTGCTTGTTTAACTTATATGCAGAGTACATCATGAGAAACAATGGGCTGGAAGAAACACAAGCAGGAATCAAGATTGCTGGGAGAAATGTCAATAACCTCAGATATGCAGATGACACCATCCTTATGGCAGAAAGTGAAGAGGAGCTAAAGAGCCTTTTGATGAAAGTGAAAGAAGAGAGTAAAAAGTTGGCTTAAATCTCAACATTCAGAAAACTAAGATCATGGCATCTGGTCCCATCACTACATGGGAAATAGATGGGGAAACAGTGGAAACAGTGTCAGACTTTATTTTGGGGGGCTCCAAAATCACTGCAGAGGTGACTGCAGCCATGAAATTAAAAGACGCTTACTCCTTGGAAGAAAAGTTATGATCAACCTAGATAGCATATTCAAAAGCAGAGATATCACTTTGCCAACAAAGGTCCATCTAGTCAAAGCTATGGCTTTTACAGTAGTCATGTATGGATGTGGGAGTTGGACAATAAAGAAAGCTGAGCACTGAAGAATTGATGCTTTTGAACTGTGGTGTTGGAGAAGACCCTTGAGAGTCCCTTGAACAGCAAGGAGATCCAACCAGTCCATCCTAAAGGAAATCCGTCATGGATATTCATTGGAAGGACTGATGTTGAAGCTGAAACTTCAATACTTTGGCCACCTGATGCAAAGAACTGACTTGTAGGAAAAGACCCTGATGCTGGAAAAGATTGAAGGTGGGACAAGAATCAGACGACAGAGGATGAGATGGTTGGATGATACCACCAATTCAATGGATATGAATTTGAGTAAACTCTGGGAGTTGGTGATGGACAGGGAAGCCTGGTGTGCTGAATTCCATGGAGTCGCAAAAAGTCATATGCAACTGAGCGCCTGAACTAAACTGAACCTGTTTATTGTTATAGTGGAATGGATTACTTCCATATATTACTGAGATGAGCTCACTATCTAGCAAATGCTACTTGATAATGAATAAGTGTCCCATTTTTTCCTGAAAACTATAATGTGGTTTGTCTTGATCTCCTCTTTCCTGCTTGGGGCTTCTCAGGTGGAGCTAGTGCTAAAGAACTCACCTACCAACACAGGAGACATAAAAGACACATGGGTTCGATTCCTGGGTCGGGAGGATCCCCTGGAGGAGGAAATGGCAAATAACTCCAGTACTCTTGCCTCGAGGATCCCATGGATATAGGTGCCTGGTGGGCTATGGTACATAGGATTGCAAAGAGTCAGACACGACTGAAAAGACTTTGCATGCACACATCCTGCTGGATCAGTAGTGACTATTTAGAATTAATTTGTTGCAGTTTTCAGTGCAGAAATAACCAATGAACAATCATTTTGCTCACCCAAATAGTGCCCCTGAAAACACCTGCATTTTATTAAAAATATTCAGGCTGCAATTATGTATAAATATAGTTGCTATTATGAAATTTAAATGTTCATATAATATCAAGATATAAAATTACAAAGAGAGATAATAGCAACAAAATAAATTATCTGCCAATTATGCTAACCTTCAGGGCTTTGAAATCATTTAACATATGTAAACTGTCATGTGACTTTATATGAGACAGTAAGTCAAATAATAATAATAATAAAAGAAGTTTAACAAATTTTCTTACTCTAATTCTTACAGGACACTATTTTATTATTAACATATTGACATTTACTATATTAGACCATATGTTTGTCATATGGTGTGTCCATAGCATCTTTGCACAATTTATTTCTGTATCAGGAAGGAATAATATGCAGGGCACAATTTCATCCATTTTCCTCCTCCCCAGTTTTACTATATGAAATGAAGCCACTGACAGCCTTCCATGTCTGAATGAGATGAGTATGAGGATTTATTTAACATTTCATTGCTGAAATTTAGACTTTAAAATATTCATTATGCTTTTGGATACATTTTAATAAAACTATTATTTAGTGAATATGTTATCTGGAGAAATAAGTGTAATTAGGACAAATAAATCATAAACAATGTTATCTATATTTGAGTACATTTCTCCATTGCAATTTTCAGACTTACGTATTATACAGAAATAAATTTATTAAAAATTCAAACTGCACAGAGTTTTGTGACTATCATCTATAGCTACTATACTATTTGAACTCAGTCTAAAATTATTAAATCCTTTTGAAAAAAGTAATGCCAGCTAACTATTATTTAGTACTTGTGCTTGCATTAATCTCAGTATTTTGCATTCACTATTCACCTAATCCTATGACCAAAAAGTTTGGCACTATTTTTATCTTCATTTTATGGATGAAAAAATTGAACAAAAAGAAGTTAAATAACCAACCCATGATCACACAATTTGTCAATAAGGAATTCAGATTTTGAATCTAGGCAGTTTATCTCAACAATTTTAACCCTGCTACTATTATGCTTCTCTGAAGAAAAAAATAATTTCACTTCTCTTTAGGCAGATATAATTTTAGATACTCTGAAAAAAGTTTCACGCTTATTTGTTAATATTCTGGTTATTTTAAATGGGCTAAAAAATCAAAATCATAAGTAAATCTAACTTTCTAATAGTAAAAATGGAATCATAACTATACTTCTAAAACTGGGACTTTTAGTGTCAGAATAGCATATTTACTAAGTTAAAGTAACTGTTTTTCAGAAGAAACTGGACGTTTGGGTCTACTGAGGCAAGTTACCCATCTGAAATTTCAATTTACAACCGGTGGTGTTTTTAAATTCCTTCTTGACTAATTTAACTGTGGAAGGAAATTTGGATAGTCTTAGTTTTCTAAAGTGGTTTATTTTAGTAGTCCAATTGGATAATCTACCTCATGGAGACATTTTTAATACATTAGTGCATCATAGCATTCAGTACAAAGTTCTCAATTTAATAGATTACTTACCTTTACTATAAGGTCCATCTAGTCAAGGCTATGGTTTTTCCAGTAGTCATGTATGGATGTGAGAGTTGGACTATAAAGAAACCTGAACGTTGAAGAATTTATGCTTTTGAATTGTGTTGGAGAAGACTCTCTCTCTCTCTCTCTTTTTTTTTTTTTTTTTTTGATTAGGACTTAAAAAAAATTACTTAATTTTACTTTACAATACTGTTTTGCTTTTGCCATACATTGACATTAATCCACCACGGGTGCACATGAGTTCCCAATCCTGACGCCCCTCCCGCCTCCCTCCCCATATCATCTCTCTGGGTCATCCCAGTGCACCAGCCCCAAGCATCCTGTATCGTGTATGGAACATAGACTGGCGATTCATTTCTTACATGATAGTATACATGTTTCAATGCCATTCTCCCAAATCATCCCACTCTCTCCCTCTCCCACAGAGTCTAAAAGTCTGTTCTATACATCTGTGTCTCTTTTGCTGTCTCGCATACAGGGTTATCATCACCATCTTTCTAAATTCCATATATATGTGTTAGTATACTGTATTGGTGTTTTTCTTTCTGGCTCACTTCACTCTGTATAATCAGCTCCAGTTTCATCCACCTCATTAGAACTGATTCAAATGAATTCTTTTTAATGGCTGAGTAATATTCCATTGTGCATATGTACCACAGTTTTCTTATCCATTCGTCTGCTGATGGACATCTAGGTTGTTTCCATGTCCTGGCTATTATAAACAGTGCTGTGATGAACATTGGGGTACACGTGTCTCTTTCAGTTCTGGTTTCCTCAGTGTGTATGCGAAGCAGTGGAATTGCTGGGTCATAATGCGGTTCTATTTGCAATTTTTTAAGTAATCTCCACAATGTTCTCCATAGTGGCTGTACTAGTTTGCATTCCCACCTACAGTGTAGGAGGGTTCCCTTTTCTCCACACCCTCTCCAGCATTTATTGCTTGTAGACTTTTGGATTGCAGCCTTTCTGACTGGTGTGAAATGGTAACTCATTGTGGTCTTGATTTGCATTTCTCTGATAGTGAGTGATGTTGAACATCTTTTCATGTTTGTTACCCATCCATATGTCTTCTTTGGAGAAATGTCTATTTAGTTCTTTGGCCCATTTTATTTTTGATTGGGTCATTTATTTTTCTGGAATTGAGCTGCATAAGTTGCTTGTATATTTTTGAGATTAGTTGTTTGTCAGTTATTTTATTTGCTATTATTTTCTCCCATTCCAAAGGCTGTCTTTTCACCTTGCTTATAGTTTCCTTTGTTGTGCAGAAGCTTTTAAGTTTAATTAGATCTCATTTGTTTATTTTTGCTTTTATTTCCAGTATTCTGGGAGGTGGATCATAGAGGATCCTGCTGTGATTTATGTCAGAGAGTGTTTTGCCTACGTTCTCCTCTAGGAGTTTTATAGTTTCTGATCTTACATTTAGATCTTTAATCCATTTTGAGTTTATTTTTGTGAATGGTGTTAGAAAGTGATCTAGTTTCATGATTTTACAAGTGTTTGACCAGTTTTCCCAGCACCACTTGCTAAAGAGATTGTCTTTAATTCATTGTATATTCTTGCCTCCTTTGTCGAAGATAAGGTGTCCATATGTGTGTGGCTTTATCTCTGGGCTTTCTATTTTGTTCCATTGATCTATATTTCTGTCTTTGTGCCAGTATCATACTGTCTTGATGACTGTGGCTTTGTAGTAGAGCCTGAAGTCAGGCAGGTTGATTCCTCCAGTTCCATTCTTCTTTCTCAAGATTGCTTTGGCTATTCAAGGTTTTTTGTATTTCCATACAAATTGTGAAATTATTTGTTCTAGCTCTGTGAAAAATACCGCTGGTAGCTTGATAGGGATTGCATTGAATCTGTAGATTGCTTTGGGTAGTATACTCATTTTCACTATATTGATTCTTCCAATCCATGAACATGGTATATTTTCCCATCTATTAGTGTCCTCTTTGATTTCTTTCATCAGTGTGTTATAGTTTTCTATATATAGGTCTTCGGTTTCTTTAGGTAGATATATTCCTCAGTATTTTATTCTTTTCATTGCAATAGTGAATAGAATTGTTTCCTTGATTTCTTTTTCTACTTTCTCATTATTAGTGTATAGGAATACAAGGGATTTCTGTGTGTTGATTTTATATCCTGCAACTTTACTATTTTCATTGATTAGCTCTAGTAATTTTCTGGTGGAATCTTTAGGGTTTTCTATGTAGCGGATCATGTCATCTGCAAACAGTGAGAGTTTTAGTTCTTCTTTTCCAATTTGGATTCCTTTTATTTCTTTTTCTGCTCTTACTGCTGTGGGCAAAACTTCCAGAACTCTGTTGAATAGTAGCAGTGAAAGTGGGCACCCTTGTCTTGTTCCTGACTTTAGGGGAAATGCTTTCAATTTTTCACCATTGAGGATAATGTTTGCTGTGGGTTTGTCATATATAGCTTTTATTATGTTGAGGTATGTTCCTTCTATTCCTGCTTTCTGAAGAGTTTTTATCATAAATGGATGTTGAATTTTGTCAAAGGCCTTCTCTGCATCTATTGAGATAATCATATGGCTTTTATTTTTCAATTTGTTAATGTGGTGAATTACATTGATTGATTTGCAGATATTGAAGAATCCTTGCATCCCTGGGATAAAGCCTACTTGGTCACAGTGTGCCAGCAGCCATCACGAGGAATCCTGCCCATGGCAAAGGTCATGAGGAAGAGACTTGACAGGCAAAGGCAAATGGGATCTCGAGGGAACCTCCCTGGACCTACTCGAGCCTCTACCCCAAAACCAGAATCTGTCTGTCCTACTATATTATGCCTTTCACCAAGTCCTCTGATGTAGGAGATTTCTGGAGATTACGAGTGAAATGACACAGAACATACGAGACTCACACAAGAGACATATACTCTGGCCAGAGGGACAAGAACTGCGCAAGCCAGCGATCTCGCGGTTTATTTATATACATCCCTTCTGGGCAGAATTCCAGACTGTATGACCAAACTTGTTCAGTACAGCGCATGTGCATAAATGTTATCGTACCTCAAAAGGGAGTGAAATTCCAGCCTACTGCAGAGTCTGTCCAGAGCCCTTATCACAAGAAGGGAATGTTCCCTTATTAGCAAGGGACCATTAATCTCAAGGCTGTGTCCATCTCCTCCACTTTCCCTATTGTGGCTGCATTAACCCTTCATCTCCCCCTTTTTTATTTTATTTAAGCCCTTGAGACATTTGTATTGATGTTCTGTAGAGCAAGGCGTAAAGCTGTAGATGGCCAACCTCCAGCCTCACCAGCCCCTCTCTCGGCTGTGCCTGTCTTAGGTTGCCCTCCTCTGAGGGTCTTACCTGTCATTGGCTATCCAGCCACCTCTCAGGGGCTAGGCAGAAATTTTCTAGATGATGGGTATCTAGAACTCTTTTTATTTATATGTCTCAGTTAATTTCTTGAAGGGCTCATGTTATACAAAACTGAGAAGAATTCCAATCATATTTCAACACAGTTCGTGTAGATAAAACAGCTAATTGATCTCTAAGCCAGGAAATGGTGTGTTGAAGATTGAGCACATCAGTAGCAAGTTGTGCATCCAAATCTCGTTGTTGTTGCCATAACAAATGAGAGTCTTTATGCCAGTCCTGAACAAAATCAGCTATTTGAATTCCTTGGTGTAATGTGAGGTCTGTTACCGCCGCTGTTGCAGTTACTCATGCAACTGCTAGAATTGAAGCAATGACCACACTAAGCATACGTTGAGATCAATGCAGCAAAGTCTATACAGTGGTTACTAGATGAGAAACAGCAAAAGAATCTGACTATGATCTAGTCACATTTATAGGCAACCATACTTCTGTCTGAGCTTTAACAATTACTAACGAAAAATTAGAGTTACAGGCTCGTCTTTCAAATTCTTTCCACCAAGATTGATGTACACATTGAGTTAAATTACAATAATCACATGACACAGATCCCACAGTATCATTACAAGTCCAATTCCCATATAACAATGCAAAAGGATATTTTACACATGCCATTGCAGAATAAGATCTATTAACATGTAAATTAACATGAAATGGACCCGAAGAGTCGCCACTATCCAAAGTATAGTTTCCTGACCAAACAGTAAGATTACCAGAAACTGCCCATAGTTTCCAAATATCCCCTTGAATGTGTGGATATCCCTGCAATTGTAATTGAGGAGAGACAAGTGCAAATTGTTGCCATTTAATTGTTTCATTTCCATTGCCCATCAAAGTACCATTTGCACGATGCCATCTAAGAGATTTATTTGACCATTTTTCTAAGAATAGCCCATGATCTGGACTCCAATCTACAATGATAGACCTAGAATGACTCATGACTTTAAAAGGTTGATGACCTCGGCAATGTTCCCATTCTAAAGATTTTAGAGAAGAAGTAAAAAATTAACATTTTTGAACAAAAGGATCAGCCATTGTTGATTTTGATCAATCTCGCTGGGGTCCAAAACCTGTAATTATTAACAGAAATGAAAGCATACCCTCGTCCTAGATATATTAATGATGCTGGGATCCAACCTTTCTCTTTATCTTTATAACAGATAGGCGTATTCAAGATCTTCTTGTCTTCTTTTTTCTTTTGGAAATGTAATTCTGCTTCTGATAAATTTCCCTTGCTCCAAATATTCAAAAAATTTAGGGTAAGTAAGGTTTTTTTCAAAATGTCTTTAGGTTTCATAAATCTCTCCTGTTCCCCCTTTTATATTTTATTTAGATATTCACGTAAGGTATGATTAGCTCTTTCAATGATAGCTTGCCCTTGACTATTATAAGGAATATCAAAAGATGTTGGGATAAAAAGTGAGCTAATTTCGCGGATTGGTAGGCAGGTGCATTATCAGTTTTCAATTCAATTGGTAATCCCATAACTGCAAAACAAGATAACAAATGAGTAATAACAGCGTCAGTCTTTTCAGAATATAATGCAGTGGCCCATTGAAAATATGTATACGTATCTATAGTATGATGCACATATTTTTGTTGTCCGAAAGAAGAAATGTAAATTACATCCATTTGCCATATTTGATTTGCTTGTTGTCCTCTTACATTGACACCTGGTGAGGTAAACGGTAAAACAAAGGGTGCATATAAATGAAATAGGTTGAGACGCATGTAAGTAAGTCAAAAAACCATCATTTAGTCGTTGCTCAACAAATTGAAGTTCCTGTAAAGCCAATGGGGTTAAAGTTCAGGGGCTATCCAGAGCTGTATCTCCCTCTAAAGTAGAAAACAAATGTCATAATTGATAAGTAGGAATCCCAAGTACCAGGCGTAGCCAATCGATATCTTCCAATAACTTTTGAAAATCATTTAAAGTTTTGAGGTGGTCTCTTCTGATTTGCAACTTTTGTGGCCTTATTCTATGTTGTTCCAATATCATTCCTAAATACGAAATAGGAAAGTCTTTTTGAATTTTTTCTGGGGCTATTTGCAAATTGTATAGTTTTAAAGCTTCCTGTACTTTTAGAAAAAATTCATCACGTTCAGCAATACTAGGAGCTGCCAATAGGATATCATCCATATAATGATACAGAATATAATTGGGGTATTCTTGATGGAGGGATTGTAAAGAGTGAGCTATGAATTCTTGACATAAGGTAGGACTATTTGTCATTCCCTGTGGTAAGACTGTCCATTGACAATGCTTAACAGGCTGAGCATGATTAAGAACAGGAATTGTAAAAGCAAATTTATCTCTATCTTGTAATTGTAGGGGAATGGCAAAAAAAGAGTCCTTAAGATCTAGCACCATTAAGGACCAATTCTGAGGAATAAGAGCTGGAGAGGGGAGTCCCAGTTGCAAGGCTCCCATAGGTTCAATACATTTATTAACTTCTCATAAATCAGTTAACATTCTCCATTTTCCAGATTTCTTTTTTATAACAAAAACAGGAGAATTCCAGGGAGAAGTAGAGGGCTCTATATGATCAAGTTGGAATTGTTCTTGTGCTAATTGTTCTAATGCCTCGAGCTTCATTTGTGGTAGTGGCCACTGCTCAACCCATTTTGGAGTATTAGTTAACCATTTTAATGGGAGTGCTTGAGGAATTTGAGCAGTGGCTACTAGTTTTCCAGGAGAATGGTTACAACAGTCCCCAAAGAAGAGAGATGATCTCTTCCCCAAATATTAATAAGTATATTTATAATATAAAAGGTAACAAATATTGATCTTCCATGATGGAATTGACATTGCAAGGGATGGGTATTCCTCCAGACATCTGCAATAGAGCCTAGTCCCGTCAACATTAGAGTGCTTTTTTCTTTTTCTAATCTTGGGGCCATTGTTGAGAGGAAATAACTGAAACATTTGCCCCTGTGTCTAACAGTCCCTCAAAGTTTTTTCCTTGTGTACTCAAGGAGAGAACAAGGCGAGAATCTTTGATAAGCATTTCCCAAAATATATGTCGTCCAGTGTTTCTAAATCCTCCTATTTGTTCATTAGTAAGAGCCAAAAAGAGATGAAGCTCTTCTGACATTAGCAAGGGGCGGTCTCTGACCAAAAGAGTTAACCTATGGTTCCAGTTGATAAATCTTCTGGGCATGAAAAGAGTGTTTTAAACCCTCTGTTAGCATTCTAGCTTACATGGCAGCTTTATCCAGACTCTTGCAACATTGTTGAGCCTATGTAATGCTTGCTGCCAAGTTCTCATATCCCTTATCCATTATGTTCCTGGGAGTGCATATAGTCAGGATGTAGAAGAAGCAAGTAATAGCCTTAGCATTGGCAAAATTAGACTTTGAGTTAATAAATTCTTTCTTTGTTGAAACCTGCTGAATCTTTGCTGCATGAGAATGTAACTCTGTACTTTAAGGGTGACGCAGGCTAAGAATTTAAGAAGAAACATTTTAAGGAAAAATCATTGTTCTGGTGTTCTGGCTGACCAACCTCTATCAAAAGGAGGTCATGGACTATCAATAGGCCTCCGGAATAGAAGATGATGTACAGAAAATAAGACTTTTGTAGGAAGGAACCTGATATCAATTAAAGTTATTACTGATGGAATGTTGAGTTGATTTTGCATTTTTCATCTTGTTGTATGTATAACTCAGGGTAAAAAAGCCCCGAGACAATAAAGTAAATGGGCCTCGCTCGAAGAATTTGAGCAGTATGTTCCCCAGCTAATAATGAAAGCATGGTAGAAGTAGAAACTATAATTAAAATTTCCCCAAAATAGTCGGGGTCTATTACCCCAGGAATTATGGTTAGACCTCTCAAAGCTACACTGCTATGGCCTAATATTAAGCCAAAAGTGCCTTTAGGCAGTGGTCCGAATACATTTGTTTTTAATTTGTAAATGTTTCCTCCTGGTGATAAAAGAACATTCTCAGCTAGTGGCAAATCAGCAGTAGTACTCCCTGAAGTAGCAGACCATAAGTCTGAAATCATCATTTGAGGTCCTTTTAATGAGGCATTGACTGGCAACTGCGGACGGCAGGAGGACAGGGAGGAAAAGTCCCCGATATATGTTTGCATTCAGTATTTGCATTCTCAAATGTTAAAGTTTGTAATAATATCGCTGAAATTTTATCTTTCCTCTAAGTTGCCTTTCCCCAATGAATCTAGCATAGCCAAAATAAAGGGAGATTGAGGACCGTATTGCGCTATTGCAACCTTAAGATCTTTAACAAATTTATATTCCAAAGGAGTGTATTGAACATTTATCACATTGTCATCTTGCTGTCTCTGGATGGGAAATAATTGTGGAGGATCGGTAAAACCACTAGGGGGAGCAGGCAAGTCATCATCATGAAGCATAGACAAAGGAAAGGAGAACTGACAATGTTCCTTGCCCACATCGGGTTGACCAACTGCAGTGGGAAAAGGAGAAGCATAAGGAGGAGCAGAAGGTGCAGATTTCTTCTCCTCCCCGTGGGATTTCCACCATTCCTGAAATAGATGGGTCATTTCTTTAATCTCTTTTACCCTCCTCTGACGAAATCAAAGAAGCCTCTGAATCTGATTCTGAACTATCAGATGTTTCACCATTTCCAGAAGGAGGCTTATTTGTATCCTTACCTTCAGGCAATGCAGAAATTCCACCAACATTTGGCACATCCTCATAAATTGCCTCTTCCTTCATTGAAGCATTAGATTTAGTCTCATTATCAGTAGATAGCAAAGTCAAAGCCTGTGTTATAGCATTACATAAATTCCACAACTTCAAAGGGATCACATTACCCTTCTGATGTTGCTTTCTCAATTCCTCTTGAATTATTTTCCATTCCTTCAAGTTTAACTGTAACTTAGTTTGATATTGAAACCAATGACAATATTGCTCCACTAAGCAAAAGAGCTCATTCAATTGACAAGTCAAAACCTTAACGCCTATGGAGTGGAGAAGTCCTTTAACTAACTCCATGTACTGTGTCCGTAATGATGATGATGAATTTCCCATGGTATTATACATAAATTCACCTAGCAATTCGTAATGAACATTAAACATTTATCTCTTCCTAGCAGGATTTTCCCATGGGTTTTTGAACCATGACTTTTTAAAAGTTCCCTTCTGATAGGGTGAGGAATTCCCCATGATTATGTACACGAATTCACCTAGCAATTTTTCTTCCGCTAGGGTGAGGAATTCCCCATGTTCCCGAAAGCTCCCCTGCTATGGATCTAAAATCCCCCCGGGGTTTCTTACCTCTTTCGGTTTCACTCGAGCCCCACATTGGGCGCCAGATGTAGGAGATTTCTGGAGATTACGAGTGAAATGACACAGAACATATGAGACATACGAGATGCACACAAGAGACATACACTCTGGCCAGAGGGACAAGAACTGGGCAAGCCAGCGAGCTCGCGGTTTATTTATATACATCCCTTCTGGGCAGAATTCCAGACTGTATGACCAAACTTGTTCAGTACAGCGCATGTGCATAAATGTTATCGTACAGCAAAAGGGAGTGAAATTCCAGCCTACTGCAGAGTCTGTCCAGAGCCCTTATCACAAGAAGGGAATGTTCCCTTATTAGCAAGGGACCATTAATCTCAAGGCTGTGTCCGTCTCCTTGGCAGAACATCCTGTTTGCAAGCAGCACATCTCCACTTTCCCTATTGTGGCCGCATTAACGCTTCACTCTGACATTAACAAGGGGCTGACCCCCATCACCTTTTTCTGGAAAAAGTTAATTTAGAGCTTTTAGATAATAAGTCTCCTGGGCATAATAAGAGTGTTTCAATCCAAAAACCCCTCTGATGGCTTTCTAGCTTGCCTGACAGGTTTATCCGGACTCTTACAGCTGCGCATGTGATTGTTTACAGCCTCCCGACCTCGAGAGGCACAGGAAGCTTAATACATCCTAGGAATGTAAGACCTTCTGAGGAGTCAAAATTATTAGGATAGGACTGATTAAGTGTTTCATTGTTGAGTCAACACTTGCTGCCAAGTTTTCATATCTTTTTTTTTGTTGATATAGTTGGTATGTAGAAAAACAGTTAGTAGCCCTGGCATTAGAAACACTAGATCTTTGAGTTAAGTACTTTCTTTGTTATAACCCACTGCACCTTTGTTTTACAGGAATATAACTTTATTTGTACTTTGAGGGTGATGCAGATTAAGGAAAAAACACTTCAAGGGACAATGAGTTTTCTGGTTGATAGACATTTATCTAGGAAAAGAGCCATAAAAATGTTAACAAGCCTCTTGGCCAGAAGATAATGTAAATCACCTGAGACCTTTTGTATACGGGAAGGTATGCAAAAAGAAAGCCTGGTCTCAATAAGAGTCAGGACTGCTGCCCTGCATAACTCTGCATATTCCATTATTTCTTTATGTACAACTTGGGGTATATAAACTGCCTTTGAAAATAAAGTTGTGGGTTTTGCACCGATACTTGGCTCCCCCATGTCGTTCTTTTCTTATTCTCCCTCTTCAGGCTGAATTCCCATCTGGAGCATAGAGGCTCGCTGTGCCTACTTATTTGCCTGGGCTTCTAAGACCCCCGCAAGAGGGAGGCCATGGTGGGACACCCTCTGCTAATCAAGCAGGCGCCTGTGGCCTACGTAGATGGTGCAAGTCCCTTGTCTCGGGGCTTTATTGGCTTCCTATGTAAACCAAAGAATAAAGACTCTTTTCTCCTCTATTTTTTCACTACATTATTCTTCTCTAATCTCTCTTTAAATCTCTAGTTAATCTCTCTTTAATCACTGACTCCATCCCCACTTTGAATTCCCTGGCTCCACCGGGGCTGTACCCTGGCAATGGTTTATGATCTTTTTAATGTGTTGTTGGATTCTGATTGCTAGAATTTTGTTAAGGATTTTTGCATCTGTGTTCATCAGTGATCTGGCCTGTTGTTTTCTTTTTTTGTGGCATCTTTGTCAGGTTTTGGTATTAGGGTGATGGTGGCCTTATAGAATGAGTTTGGAAGTTTACCTTCCTCTGCAATTTTCTGGAAGAGTTTGAGTAGGGTAGGTGTTAGCTCTTCTCTAAATTTTTAGGAGAATTCAGCTGTGAAGCCGTATGGACCTGGGCTTTTGTTTGCTGAAAGAATTCTGATCACAGTTTCAATTTCCGTGCTTGTGATGGGTCTGTTAAGATTTTCTATTTCTTCCTGGTTCAGTTTTGGAAAGTTGTACCTTTATAAGAATTTTTCCATTTCTTCCACATTGTCCATTTTATTGGCATATAATTGCTGATAGTAGTCTCTTATGATCCTTTGTATTTCTTTGTTGTCTATTGTGATCTCTCCATTTTCATTTCTAATTTTATTGACTTGAGTTTTCTCCCTTTGTTTCTTGATGAGTCTGGCTAATGATTTGTCAATTTTATTTATCCTTTCAAAGAACCAGCTTTTGGCTTTGTTGATTCTAGCTATGGTGTCTTTTGTTCCTTTTGCATTTATTTCTGCCGTAATTTTAAAGATTTCTTTCCTTCTACTAACCCTGGGGTTCTCCATTTCTTCCTTTTCTAGTTGCTTTAGGTGTAGAGTTAGGTTATTTATTTGACTTTTTTCTTGTTTCTTGAGGTATGCCAGTATTGGTATGAACTTTCCCCTTAGCACTGCTTTTATAGTGTCCCACAGGTTTTGGGTTGTTGTGTTTTCATTTTCATTCATTTCTATGCATATTTTGATTTCTTTTTTGATTTCTTCTGTGATTTGTTGGTTGTTCAGAAGCATGTTGTTCAGCCTCCATATGTTGGAATTTTTAATAGTTTTTCTCCTGTAATTAAGATCTAATCTTAATGCATTAATGTCAGAAAAGATGCTTGGAATGATTTCAATTTTTTTTGAATTTATCAGAGTTAGATTTACGGCCCAGGATGTGATTTATCCTGGAGAAGTTTCTGTGAGCACTTGAGAAAAATGTGAAATTTATTGTTTTGGGGTGAAATGTCCCATAGATATCAATTAGGTCTAACCGGTCTGTTGTATCATTTAAAGTTTGTGTTTATTTGTTAATTTTCTGTTTAGTTGATCTGTCCATAGCTGTCAGTGGGGTATTAAAGTTTCCCACTATTATTGTGTTATTGTCAGTTTCCCCTTTCATACTTGTTAGCATTTGTCTTACATATTGTGGTGCTCCTATGTTGGATGCATATATATTTATAATTGTTATATCTTCTTCTTGGATTGATCCTTTGATCATTATGTAGTGACCTTCTTTGTCTCTTTTCACAGCCTTTGTTTTAAAGTCTAATTTATCTGATATGAATATTGCTACTCCTGCTTTCTTTTGGTCTCTATTTGCATGGAATATCTTTTTCCAGCCCTTCACTTTCAGTCTGTATGTGTCCCTTGTTTTGAGGTGGGTCTCTTGTAGACAACATATATAGGGGTCTTGTTTTTGTATCCATTCAGCCAGTCTTTGTCTTTTGGTTGGGGCATTCAACCCATTTATGTTTAAGGTAATTATTGATAAGTATGATCCCATTGCCATTTACTTTATTGTTTTGGGTTCGCGTTTATACACCCGTTTTGTGTTTCCTGTCTAGAGAATATCTTTTAGCATTTGTTGGAGAGCTGGTTTGGTGGTGCTGAATTCTCTCAGCTTTTGCTTGTCTGTAAAGCTTTTGATTTCTCCTTCATATTTGAATGAGATCCTTGCTGGGTACAGTAATCTTGGCTGTAGGTTATTTCTTTCATCACTTTAAGTATGTCTTGCTATTCCCTCCTAGCCTGAAGCATTTCTATTGAAAGATCTGCACTTATCCTTATGGGAATCCCCTTGTGTGTTATTTGTTGTTTTTTCCTTGCTGCTTTTAATAGTTGTTCTTTTTGTTTGATCTTTGTTAATTTGGTTAATATGTGTCTTGGGGTGTTTCACCTTGGGTTTATCCTGTTTGGGACTCTCTGGGTTTCTTGGACTTGGGTGATTATTTCCTTCCCCATTTTAGGGAAGTTTTCAACTATTATCTCCTCAAGTATTTTCTCATGGTCTTTCTTTTCTCTTCTTCTTCTGGGACTCCTATAATTCAAATGTTGGAGTGTTTCATATTGTCCTGGAGGTCTCTGAGACTGTCCTCATTTCTTTAATTCGTTTTTCTTTTTTCCTCTCTGATTCATTTATTTCTACCATTCTATCTTCTATTTCACTAATCCTATCTCCTGCCTCCGTTATTCTACTGTTTGTTGCCTCCAGAGTGTTTCTGATCTAACTAGACATGGAACAATAGACTAGTTCCAAATAGGAAAAGGAGTACATCAAGGCTGTATATTATCACCCTGCTTATTTATCTTCTATGCAGAGTACATCATCAGAAACGCTGGACTGGAAGAAACACAAGCTGGAATCAAGATTGCCAGGAGAAATACCAAAAACCTCAGATATGCAGATGACACCACCCTTATGGCAGAAAGTGAAGAGTAGCTAAAAAGCCTCTTTATGAAAGTGAAAGAGGAGAGTGAAAAAGTTGGCTTAAAGCTCAACATTCTGAAAACGAAGATCATGACATCTGGTCCCATCACTTCATGGGAAATAGATGGGGAAACAGTGGAAACACTGTCAGACTTTATTTTGGGGGGCTCCAAAATCACTGCAGATGGTGACTACAGCCATGAAATTAAAAGACACTTACTCCTTGGAAGAAAAGTTATGACCAACCTAGATAGCATATTCAAAAGCAGAGACATTACTTTGCCGACTAAGGTCCGTCTAGTCAAGGCTATGGTTTTTCCAGTAGTCATGTATGGATGTGACAGTTGGACTACGAAGAAGGCTGAGCACCCGAGAATTGATGCTTTTAAACTGTGGTGTTGAAGAAGACTCTTGAGAGTCCCTTGGACTGCAAGGAGATCCAACCAGTCCATTCTGAAGGAGATCAACCCTGGGATTTCTTTGGAAGGAATGATGCTAAAGCTGAAGCTCCAGTACTTTGGCCACCTCATGCAAAGAGTTGACTCATTGGAAAAGACTTTGATGCTGGGAGGGATTGGGGGCATGAAAAGGAGGGGACAACAAAGGATGAGATGGCCGGATGGCGTCACTGACTCGATGGACGTGGGTCTGAGTGAACTCCGGGAGTTGGTGTTGGACAGGGAGGCCTGGCGTGCTGCGATTCATGGGGTCACAAAGAGTCGGACACGACTGAGTGACTGAACTGAACTGATGGCATTATTCATTATATATTGACTCTTTTTTATTTCTTCCAGGTCCTTGTTAAACCTTTCTTGCATCTTTTCAATCCTTGTCTCCAGGCTATTTATCTGCGATTCCATTTTGATTTCAAGATTTTGGATCATTTTCACTATCATTATTCGGAATACTTTATCAGGTAGATTCCCTATCTCTTCCTCTTTTGTTTGGTTTGGTGGACATTTATCCTCTTCCTTTACCTGCTGGGTATTCCTCTGTCTCTTCATCTTGGCTATATTACACGTTTGGGGTGGCCTTTCTGTATTCTGGCAGTTTGTGGAGTTCTCTTTATTATGGAGTTTCCTCACTGTGGGTGGGGTTGTATCAGTGGCTTGTCGAGGTTTCTTGGTTAGGGAAGTTGTGTCAGAGTTCTGGTGGCTGGAGCTGGATTTCTTCTCTCTGGAGTGCAATAAAGTGTCCAGTAATGAGTTATGATGTGAATGGTTTTAGAGTAATTTTGACCTGACTGTATTTTGAAGCTCAAGTCGTGTGTTCCTGTGTTGCTGGAGAATTTGCGTGGTATGTCTTGCTCTGGAACTTGTTGGCCCTTGGGTGGTGCTTGGTTTCAGTGTAGGTATGGAAGCATTTGATGAACTCCTATCAATTAATATTCCCTGGAGTCAGGAGTTCTCTGATGTTCTCAGGATTTGGACTTAAGCCTCCTGCTTCTGGTTTTCAGTTTTATTTTTATGGTAGCCTCAAGACTTCTCCATCTATACAGCACCGATGATGAAACATCTAAGTTAAAGATGAAAAGTTTCTCCACATTGAGGGACACCCAGAGAGGTTCACTGAGTTACATGGAGAAGAGAAGAGGGAGGGGGTAGTTAGAGGTGACTGGAATGAGATGAGGTGGGATCAAAAGAGGATAGAGAAAGCTAGCCAGTATCACTTCCTTATGTGCACTCCACAGTCTGGACTGCTCAGAGATGTTCACAGAGTTAGACAGAGAAGAGGAGAGGGAGGATGGAGACAGAGGTGGCCAGGAGGATAAAAGAGGGAAATGAAAAGGAGAGAGACAGATCCAGCCAGTAACCAGTTCCTTAAGTGTTCTCCACCATCTGAAACACACAGAGATTCACAGAGTTGGGTAAAGAGAAGGGGGAGAGAGGTGACAGAGGCAACCTGGTGGAGAAAAAGGAGAGTCCAAAGGAGGAAAGAGCGGTCAAGGCAGTAATCTTGCTCTCAAGTAAAAATGGGTACTGAAGATTCGGTTTTTAAAGGTACAAAATTGATAACAAATCCCAAAAGCAAAGATTAAAAATCTAGAGTAGAGGTTGGATTTTCAAAAATACAATATTAAAGAAAAGAAGAAGAAAAAAGTCACAAGAATTATTAAAAAACAACAACAACCACAAAAAAATATATATGGCATTTGCTTTAAAAATAGGGTCTTTTTTTAAAGTAATAGTAGGTTATAAAAATTAAAATTAAAGGAGAAATATAGGACTTAAAAATTTAAAAAATGTTAAAAAAAAAGAAGAAGAAGAAAAGAAAGAACAAACAAACAAAAAGAATGATCGTAAAAATAGTAAAGGTCTATCTGGGACTATCTCTGGTGTTGTTGTGGGCAGTGTGGGGTCAGTTCATTTTTGGATAGTTCCTTCATCCAGCTTATATTTCTCAAGATCTATAGGCTCCTTCCTATGTAGTCGGTACTAATGACAGGGTTTTAATCTATTGCACCTGTCACTTCCAAGGTGATTCCCTCTGTTTTAGCTTCTTCTGTTTGCTGGTCTCTTCAGTTTCCGATTTCCGCCCTGACACAAGGGGGGTGGTGGTGGACACGTTTTTTAGGCTCACTTGTTCAGTCACGCTGTGGGGAGGGAGGGACGCTGCAAACAAATAACACTGGCATGTGCTCGCAGTGTCTCAGCTACACTGGGCCTGCCCCCACTCAAGGCACACACCGCTCAGGCTCTAGGTTGCTCTGCCAGGAACAGTTTGAGGCTGGCCCTGGGCTGCATGCACCTCCCAGGTCTATGCTGCTCAGGCTCAGGCACTCAGGTAGTCCTCAGAGGCGCATACTCAGTTGGGCCTTCATTTTGTGCCCTTCCCAGGTCCAAGTAGCTCAGGTGTTTGGCAAGCATGGTCACTGCGACTTATCGCCTTTCCCATCCCTGCTGCTCAGTTTTCTGGGTGTACAGCTGACTCCCCTTCTCAGGCAGATGGTGATTGTCCAGGACCCCAAGAAGTCTTAGTTAGCAAAGAAGCTTGCTTGCAGTTTGGTAGTTAATGTCTCTCTGGGGCTGCGATTACCCCCTTCTGGCCCTTCTGGCTCTGGCTGCCAGTCACCAGAGGGGGATGGTCTGCAGCCAGTTAATTCTGTTCTGTCCTTTGTTCAGTGTGCGGTCCTGGCGGTGTCTTATGTTAGAGCTTTTTGCATGTTAGCTATCCCACAGTCTGGTTTGCTAGCCCAACTTAGTTTGCTCTGGTTACACTTGGGGCATTCTGGCCTGATTCTTAAAAAAAGCACTGCAGCCCGTGCCTCCCTGCCCAGCCCCCACTTGCTACTGGTGGATGCAGGCATCTGTGCTGCTTCTCTGCTGGGGAGTTACTGTTGGGCTCACAATCTGTTGGTTTTAATTATTTATTTATTTTTCCTACCTGTTACATTGCCCTCTGTGCTCCAAGGCTCACCACAGACTCGGCAGTGAGAGTGTTTCCTGGTGTTTGGAAACTTCTCTCTTTTTAAGACTCCCTTCCTGGGATGTAGCTCCCTCCCAATGTCTTTTGTTTCTTTTTTCATCTTTTATATTTTTTCCTACCTGTTTTTGAAAACAATGATCTACTTTTCTGGGTGCCTGATGTCCTCTGCCAGCATTCAGAAGTTGTTTTTTTTGGAATTTACTCAGCATTGAAATGTTCTTGTGATGAATTTGTGAGGGAGAAAGTGGTCTCCCCGTCCTATTCCTCTGCCGTCTTAGGACCGCCCCCGAGAAGACTCTTGAGAGTCCCTTGGACTGCAAGGAGATCCAACCAATCCATCCTAAAGGTGATCAGTCCTGAGTTCTGGATCATCAAAAAAGCTAGAGAATTCCAGAAAAACATCTATTTCTGCTTTATTGACTATGCCAAAGCCTTTGAATGCGTGGATCACAATAAACTGGAAAATTCTGAAAGAGACGGGAATACGAGACCACCTGACCTGCCTCTTGAAAAACCTGTATATAGGTCAAAAAGCAACAGTTGGAACTGGACGTGGAACAACAGACTGGTTCCAAATAGGAAAAGGAGTACGTCAAGGCTGTATATTGCCACCCTGCTTATTTAACATATATGCAGAGTACATCATAAGAAACACTGGGCTGGAGGAAGTGCAAGCTGGAATCCAGATTGCCGGGAGAAATATCAATAACCTCAGATATGCAGATGACACCACCCTTATGGCAGAAAGTGAAGAAGAACTAAAGAGCCTCTTGATGAAAGTGAAAGAGGAGAGTGAAAAAATTCACTTAAAGCTCAACATTCTGAAAACTAAGATTATGGCATCTGGTCCCATCACTTCATGGAAAATAAATGGAAAACAGTGGAAACAGTGGCTGACTTTATTTTTTGGGAATCCCAAATCATTGCAGATGGTGATTGCAGTCATGAAATTGAAAGATGCTTACTCCTTGGAAGGAAAGTTATGACCAATCTAGACAGCGTATTAAAAAACAGAGACACTACTTTGTCAACAAAGGTCCATCTAGTCAAGGCTATGGTTTTTCCAGTGGTCATGTATGGATGTGAGAGTTGGACTATAAAGAAAGCTGAGCACTGAAGAAGTGATGCTTTTGAAGTGTTGTGTTGGAGAAGACTCTTGAGAGTCCCTTGGCCTGCAAGGAGATCCAAACAGTCCATCCTAAAGGAGATCAGTCCTGGGTGTTCATTGGTAGGACTGATGTTGAAGCTGAAACTCCAATACTTGGGCCACCTGATGTGAAGAGCTGACTCATTTGAAAAGACCCTGTTGCTGGAAAAGATTGAAGACAGGAGGAGAATGGGTTGACAGAGGATGAGATGGTTGGATGGCATCACCAACTCAATGGACATGAGTTAGGGCCAAATCTGGGAATTGGTGATGGACAGGGAGACCTGGCATGCTACAGTTCATGGGTTCACAAAGAGTCAGACACGACTGAGAGACTGAACTGATCTACCTTTATTATAACAACTCAGAAGGTAAAGCAATAACTTCAGAGTCTTGAAACTATAAGAACTTTTCAGAGGCAATTGTTATGACACTTTCAAATAGTCCTTTTAGATGATTTTAGGCATTGCCTGTTTTTTATTTTTTGAGACTTTTTGAGAAATTTATTCCACAAATCTATTCCAGTGCCGTTTGTTGCACTGCTGTGAAATTTTATGTAAAGCCATTTATACATTTTAAATTTCAGTGTAATGCTCATTTTGCCATCTATGAAAAAGATGACCCTTCTGCTTTTTTCAAATATCACTTGTTCGGAACTATCAATTTCAACTTAAAGTCTAATATTATGTAAGGCACAGTGACCTTGAATTTGAAATTTAACTTTCTTATATACTTAGTTACTGTTTATGTAATTTGCTATCTCATTATCAAAAGATTAAAAGTGTTTTAAGTTGCTTCAATTCAAAACACAAAATATCCAGCTTAAAACTTCATTTAATAAGATAGCAAAAGAAATAATTTTAAAGGTGTACTTCTGCTTAGATTTAAATACAGATTGATGAGGAAACCAGGAATAGAAATATCCTGGAGTGTGCATGATCTGTTGTGTTTGACAGACAGTGATATTTGGGGAGGTAAAGAATAAGAGATAGACTGGCAATTCGATTCTTACATGATATTATACATGTTTCAATGCCATTCTCCCAAATCATCTCACCCTCTCCCTCTCCCACTGAGTCCAAAAGTCTGCTCTACACATCTGTGTCTCTTTTGCTGTCCTGCATACAGGGTCATCATTGCCATCTTTCTAAATTCCATATATATGTGTTAGTATACTGTATTGGTGTTTTTCTTTCTGGCTTACTTCACTCTGTATAATCGGCTCCAGTTTCATCCATCTCATCAGAACTGATTCAAATGTATTCTTTTTAATGGATGAGTAATACTCCATTGTGTATATGTACCACAGCTTTCTTATCCATTCATCTGCTGATGAACATCTAGGTTGTTTCCATGTCCTGGCTATTATAAACAGTGCTGCAATGAACATTGGGGTACATATGTCTCTTTCAATTCTGGTTTCCTCGGTGTGTATGCCCAGCAGTGGGATTGCTGGGTCATAAGGCAGTTCTATTTGCAATTTTTTAAGGAATCTCCACACTGTTCTCCATAGTGGCTGTACAAGTTTGTATTCCCACCAACAGTGTAGGAGAGTTCCCTTCTCTCCACACCCTCTCCAGCATTTATTGCTTGCAGATTTTTGGATCACAGACATTCTGACTGGTGTGAAGTGGTACCTCATTGTGGTTTTGATTTGCATTTCTCTAATAATGAGTGATGTTGAGCATCTTTTCATGTGTTTGTTAGCCATCCGTATGTCTTCTTTGGAGAAATGTCTATTTAGTTCTTTGGCCAGTCTATGTCCAATGCAGGATATGGCACGCTTGTGGCTGGTATGTGGGGATGACCCAGAGAGGTGTTGTGGGGAGGGGGGTGGGAGGGGGATTCATGTTTGGGAACGCATGTACACCCGTGGTGGATTCATGTCAATGTATGGCAAAACCAATACAGAATTGTAAAGTAAAATAAAAAATAAATTTAAAAAAAAGAATAAGAGATAAGAGGTTGTAGTTCAATGATTAGAAATTCCAATATTTATGAGGGCCAGGCAGAAGCAGAAATGAAGGAAAAGGAACTGGGTAGGAACTGTAGCAAACCTAAAAATGAACCTATTGAAATGTGGGAGTTTCAGCTGATTGTTGACCTGCCAGAAAGTAGAGTCACTGTAGCCAAATCTTTTTAAAGTTCAAAAGAGGTATGACATCCAGATTATAAAAAAAAAAAATTCCATGTTCAAATCCCAGCAACTAATCCAAACATTTAAAAATTCTCAGTGAACTAATGAAAATACATGTGCTGACCAGACCCTGGCCCAATAATATATCAATTCAAGATGACCCATTGTAGGAGAGAATGCATAAAATGGGTGGGACATCATTAATACAAAGTCTGAGTGAAGGAATCAACAAGACTTTTGGTCAAGGAGAGAGCCACAAGTTGAAAACTTAAAGGAAATGAAAGCTCACACTTCCAAGTGAGTATTTTATTTTGAAATAGCCCTCTTCAGTTCAGTTCAGTTCAGTTCAGTCGCTCAGTCGTGTCTGACTCTTTGCGACCCCATGAATCGCAGCATGCCAGGCCTCCCTGTTCATCACCATCTCCCGGAGTTCACTCAGACTCATGTCCATCAAGTCCGTGATGACATCCAGCCATCTCATCCTCGGTCGTCCCCTTTCTCCTACTGTCCCCAATCCCTCCCAGCATCAGAGTCTTTTCCAATGAGTCAGCTCTTTTTGGGGGGGGTTCCAAAATCACCGCAGATGGTGACTGCAGCCATGAAATTAAAAGACGCTTACTCCTTGGAAGAAAAGTTATGACCAACCTAGATAGCATATTCAAAAGCAGAGGTATTACTTTGCCGACTAAGGTCCATCTAGTCAAGGCTATGGTTTTTCCTGTGGTCATGTATGGATGTGAGAGTTGGACTGTGAAGAAGGCTGAGCGCCGAAGAATTGATGCTTTTGAACTGTGGTGTTGGAGAAGACTCTTGAGAGTCCCTTGGACTGCAAGGAGATCCAACCAGTCCATTCTGAAGGAGATCAACCCTGGGATTTCTTTGTAGGGAATGATGCTGAAGCTGAAACTCCAGTACTTTGGCCACCTCATGCGAAGAGTTGACTCATTGGAAAAGCCCTCTTCACTACTAGTTTATTTTCAGTGATACTAATACTCATTCCTTAAAAATCTTTTGATGTATATCTTTCAATTTAGTTAGGAAAGTTTACTTATCATACATTAAAATGAACCTTATTACTTTATAATCAACACAGTGATTCATTATCATTTTTAATACAGTGAAAATAACAATTATTGGACACATACCATTTAGCAAACTCTATTGAAAATGAAAAATACACTGGTCTGCTTGATCTAATGCAGAGTAGGAAACTGACATGGAAGTAATCATTCAAAAAATGTGTATCCCATGGTGAGTGTGGTATTAGTGTTATATGTAGGCTTATTTGAGATCTTAATGGAAAGAAAAACATTATGAAATAAATAGTGATCAGAGCAGGATGAATGTGATAGAGCCATCAGCAAACAAAGTGTGAAAAATGAACAAAGAAATGTACATGGGTTTTTCATGAAACTTTTAGGAATGACATTAGCTTGGAAAGGGAAGAAGTTCCCTTGTAGAATAAAGGGAGAAATGATGGGATACACAGACCATAACATAGATGTTTGATGGTTATTATATTGTCCTTAAACTGTAGTATCCATTTGAATTTTGAACTGAGAGAAAGCAACATGCATGTAATAATATGTCTGTAGAAGATACATACTTGCTAATTTCTCTAGTATCTAAAGATAATCTAAGAAAAATAAATGCCCACACATATCTACATACACTCTCTCTCACACACACGAGCTAGATGATTTTCCCAAAATGAAGAGAGGAAATGTGTTTGCATGTGTACACTGTTCGTCACCCTCTGTGTCTATGAGATAGAATGGTAGGGATGTTGTCAGAAGGAAGTTCTTCTACCCTACTACGTTCTGGCTGTTTTGAAAATTAGTTGAAGTAAAACAAATTGATCTAACAAAGATTCAATAATGTGTATATTTGGGAGAGACTCAGGAAAACTGAGTAATTCACCAAAGTGTTTGCAATTTTCACCTTAAGTACCATCTTCAGATAAAGAACAAGGATTTTGGAGGTAGTAGTTTGGGTTTCCCAAGGGAGGAAGGCAATTCAAATGGAGATGGAAAAGCAAAAAGCAAAATTTGATAAAAAGGCTTTGGGTCTTGCAGAGGTATTGGAACACTGAGTGGACGCTGATCTTTAGGCTCTGCCTAGAGTTTCTCCTATTACATCTACCTTTTATTCCTTGAAAATGACTCTAGTGATAGCTCTTTTCCATTCCAAGAATAGTACCTCTATCTAAATTATATTTTAGGACGTTGAGGGGAAGTCAGAATTTTTCCTGAGTCTTTTGGGCCTTGACTGTTTTCAGCATGAACTATTCTGCATATCAAAGAGACATTTTGGAGTGGCAATTTTGTTCCCTTACAATTGAAACAGGAATCTGAATTCTTGTTCGCAGAGCCGAAGAGTGAACTTCACGAACATGCAAACACACACAGTACCAAGTGAATAGGATTTATTTTAGAGAAAAGAAAATTATAAAGCTCTCAACATAGACACTGAGAGGGGGTAAATTGTCCCCCAAAAGGCGGGACTTACAGCAGTTTATATCTTTATTAGTATTAATTTATGCAGTTTTGCTAGGCTCCTATCTTTAACATACATAATTTTTAGTGTGACACCTTTATGGCTTCTCTTGATTCTCAGTTTCTAAGTCCCCTCAGACACTGAGTCAACCATCCTGTGACCCTATCTTATGTCCCCTGCCCATTTTATAAAGAATGAGATATATGGGCCAAAATTTGATGGTCTACCTATTGTTTTCCTTTTAGATAAGAGGGTCAGGAGTTAATGGTTGTCCTGTTCTGGATCTGGGCGTTTTATGATCTATTAGACAAAGAACACATTCCTCCAGAAGTCAGGAACAAAGGATATAGCTTTAGGTCAATGGAGCAAGATGTTTACTGAAAGTAAGACTGAGGTCTCAGAGTCGTACAATGATGGCCAAGCAATTTCTACCAAACAATGGTATGATGTAAATCAACAAGACAGTTATAAAGAAGATGTTTGAGGGGATGAAAAGGAAATGGTGGTTTGTGGTTTTTCTTGCATTCCAAACATACTGCTAATATTGTACAATAATAAAACTATAAAAATATACTTTCAATTTTTAACATACTATGCCAAGAATAGATATATGATCCTACAACTCTGTAAACTCAAGGACTCTTTTCTTCCATTACTTTGGGTAAAGAAAATCATCACTTTAATCTTGTACTCATGACACATCTTGAAATTTAATTTTAATTAGTTTTGAAGTGATTGATTTAAATCTAGAGTAGACATCTAAAGTCTTTTTTTATTTTTAAAAAGCCTGAAACTGGTATCTGATATACATATATCTACCTATATCTATCTGTAATTTTATCAAGGTTATAAAAACATGGTATCATTGCCCTGAAACTTTGAGAATTAATTAACGTAGTAGGCAAGTAAGCATGAAAAACATATAGAAGTCAAATTGATTCATTTCTAAGGAGAATCTCCAACTTGCAAATATTCTTAGTTTTTGCGTTTTTACAGAGAATCACTGGATCCTCCATTATGTCTCCTCCTCCAAAACAGAAATATTCATCTTTGTTTATCTTCAGTCCAGTTCAGTTCAGTCACTCGGTTGTGTCCAACTCTTTGTGAACCCATGTACTGCAGCATGCCAGGCTTCCCTGTCCATTGTCAACTCCCAGAGATTGCTCAAACTCGTGTCCACTGAGTCAGTGATGACACCCAACCACCACATCCTCTGTTGTCCCCTGCTCCTCCAGCATTCAATATTTCCCAGCATCAGAGTATTTTCCAAAGAGGCAGTTCTTTGCATCAGGTGGCCAGATTATTGAAGTTCCAGCTTCAGCATCAGTCCTTCCAATGAATATTCAGGACTCATTTCCTTTATGATTGACTGGTTAGATCTCCTTGCAGTCCAAGGGAATCTCAAGAGTCTTCTCCAACACCAAAGTTCAAAAGCACCAATTAGTCAGCACTCAGGCTACTTTATTGTCCAAATCTCATATCCATACATGACTACTGGAAAAACCTCAGCTTTGACTAGATGACATTTGTGAGTAAAGTTATGTCTCTGCTTTTAAATATGTTGTCTAGGTTGATCATAACTTTTCTTCCAAGAAGCAAACGTCTTTTAATTTCATACTGCAGTCACCATCTGCAGTAATTCTGGAGCCCATGAAAATAAACCCTGTCACTGTGTCCATTGTTTCCCAAACTATTTGTCATAAAGTGATGATACTGGATGCAGTGATCTTTGTTTTTTGACTGTTGAGTTTTAAGACAGCTTTTTCAGTCTCCTCTTTCACTTTCATCAAGAGGTTCTTTCGTTCCTCTTTGCTTCCCACCATAAGGGTGATGTCATCTGCATATCTGAAGTTATTGATATTTCTCCCGGCAGTCTTGATTCCAGCTTGTGCTTCATCGATCACGGCATTTCTCACGATGTACTCTAACTATAAGTTAAATAAACAGGGGACAATATGGAGCCTTGACATACTCCTTTTCCAATTTGGAACCAGTCTGTTTTTCCATGTCTGGTTCTAACTATTGTTTCTCGACCTGAGTATAGATTTCTCAGGAGGCAGGTAAGGTGGTCTGATAGTCCCATCTCTTGAAGAATTGTCCACAGTTTCTTGTGATCCACATAATCAAAGGCTTTAGTGTAGTCAATGAAGCAGAAGTAGATGTTTTCCGAGAATTCTTTTGCTTTTTCAATGATCCAATGGATGTTGGCAATTTGATCTCTGGTTCTTTTGCCTTTTCTAAATCCAGCTTGAACATCTGGAAGTTCATAGATCATGTACTGTTGAAACCTCACTTGGAGAATTTTGAGCGTTACTTTCCTAGCATGGGAGATGAGTGCAATTGTACAGCAGTTTGAACATTCTTTGGCACTGCCTTTGTTTGGGATTGGAATGAAAACTGACCTTTTCCAGTCCTGTGGCCACTGCTGAGTTTTCCAAATTTGCTGGCATATTCAGTGCAGCACTTTCACAGCATCATGTTTTAGAATCTGAAATAGCTCAGCTAGAATTCCATCACCTCCACCAGCTTTGTTTGTAGTGATGCTTCCCAAGGCCCACTTGACTTCACACTCCAGAATGTCTGGCTCTAGGTGAGTGATCACACCATCCTGGGTATCTGTGTCATTCAAATCTTTTTCATATAGTTTTTCTGTGTATTCTTGCCACCTCTTCTTAATATCTTCTGCTTCTGTTAGTTCCATACCATTTCCATCCATTATAGTGCCCATCTTTGGATGAAATGTTCCTTTAAAATGTTCCCTTGTTTATCTTACCTCTTTATCCCACAAATTTAAATTTATTAGAAAGATTCAAAATATACATACACCACTAAATTTATAGCAGCACTATTCTCAATAGCTAAAGTAAGGAAAGAAGCAATAGATGATATGTTATATATATACAATATAATACTACTCATCTGTTAAAAGGAACAAATAGTTCCACTTGTGAAGATGTGGATAGACCTAGAGACTGTTATATTGACTCAGGTAAGTCAGAAAGAGAAAGAGAAATAGAAATACCATATGACATCATTTATATGTGAAATCTAAAATATGGCACAAAGGAATCTACCTACAGAACAGAAACAGACTCAGACATAGAGATCAAATTTGTGGTTGTCAAGAGGGAATGGGGAGGGAGAGGGATGCACTAGGAATTTGGAGTTGGTAGCTGCAAACTATTACATTTAGAATAGATAAACAGCAAGGTCCTACTGTATAGACAGGGAACTATATCCAGTCCTCTGGAATAAACCATAATGGAAAAGAGTATTATAGTTATAAAACTGGATCATAATGGAAAAGAATTTATATATGTATAAAACTGGATCACTTTGCTGTAAGTAAAGATTCATACCACTTGGTAAATCAACTATATTTTAATTTAAACAAATTAATTTCAACAATACATCTCAGAAAGACTAACCCATGAAAACCATTTTTTCTTAAATGTGATGACTTTCCCATAGTCTCATCTACAATTTTGACTGTTCCAAAGAATATTTTAAACTTAGGATGGGATAGGATTTTAAAAGCCCGTATATCTGTTTTTTTTTTTTTTTTAACTAAATGTGTATTTACATCTCTTGATTTAAGACTGGGCCAGAAGAAGAAAACAGAATCATACATATTAGGTTCATTCATTTGAGTCAAAAAGAAGCACATGATTATAGGCTCCCAGTGATCTGTATGTAACAAAAACTTATTGTATGAAAAATGATTCTATGGCAAATAATATTTTTCTCAAAATGAGGCCATATTTACTACAAAATATGACATACAATGCTATATTCTAAACTAGCCATAATTGTCTCATTGATCTTAATTTCTTTTTTTACCTAAGAAAACTCTTGTTTCTTTTATGAATTTTATTTTCAACATCAGTAGGTTCTATGTAGTTTGAGGTCAAAAAAGTAACTTTGACACTTGATAGAAAATGTGCTATCATTTCTTTTTGCTTGTAACATGGCAAACAAACATAGTCACCCCATCCAGATAATTAGAAAGATTGGCACAAAAAGTTAATAATGTAAATATCATTGCTAGAAGGACTTGGCAATGATAAGTCCTATCATATTTCGCTTTATGACCACAACATGATCATGGTAATAGGAATGAAAGTATCATGTCTACTAATATACTTTTGCTGATATGCTTACTGTGAAATTTTATAAAATGACAGGTTTCTTCTATGTATTTTTATTTTACCCGTTTGTTTTCTTTCCTACTCCAAGAATGCATTTGACATAATATTTTAAAAGGACAAAAGGACAAAAAGAACAAAAGCTCAGCTGAGGCTATTATAATCCAATGCCATTTTATTTATTCCATTGCTCAAATTGTTCCAGATGTGGGCATCAGTAGCTCTTTCAGTTGACTTCTGTTTCCCTTTGACATACTTCTGATATAATTTTTCTTGTTTGTTTTTTTTTATTGGTATTTCTGATTGTTCATTTTAGTATATTTTTGCTTTTTGACACTATAATATGCTCCAAGCTCATCTTGTGTGTCCTGCCACTGCCTAGAAAGATACATTTCTCCAAGGACACCGGCTCCTTGTATTGAAAATAATAGGTTTTAAGATCTGAGTACTATGTATTGTTGTTGTCACTGATCTCTCATTATTTCTCAGTTCAGTTCAGTTCAATCGCTCAGTCGTGTTCAAATCTTTGAGACCCCATGAATCGCAGCACGCCAGGCCTCCCTGTCCAACACCAACTCCCGGAGTTTATATGCAAACTCATGTGCATCAAGTCAGTGATGCCATCCAGCCATCTGTCATCCCCTTCTCCTCCTGCCCCCAATCCCTTCCAGCATCAGGGTCTTTTCCAATGAGTCAACTCTTCACATGAGGTGGCCAAAATATTGGGGTTTCAGCCTCAGCATCAGTCCTTCCAATGAACATCCAGGACTGGTCTCCTTTAGGATGGACTGGCTGGATCTCCTTGCAGTCCAAGGGACTCTCAAGAGTCTTCTCCAGCACCACAGTTCGAAAGCATCAATTCTTCGGTACTCAGCTCTCTTCACAGTCCAACTCTCACATCCATACATGACCACCTGAAAAACCATAGCCTTGACTAGATGGATCTTTGTTGGCAAAGTAATATATCTGCTTTTGCATATGCTATTTAGGTTGATCATAACATTCTTCCAAGGAGTAAGCATCTTTTAATTTCATGGCTTCAGTCATCATCTGCAGTGATTTTGGAGCCACAGAAAATAAAGTCAGCCACTGTTTCCACTGTTTCCCCATCTATTTGCCATGAAATGATGGGACCAGATGTCATGATCTTCATTTTCTGAATGTTGAGCTTTAAGCCAACTTTTTCACTCTCCTCTTTGACTTTCATCAAGAGCTTTTGAGTTCCTCTTCACTTTCTGCCATAAGGGTGGTGTCATATGCATATCTGAGACTATTGATATTTCTCCCAGCAGTCTTGATTCCAGCTTGTGCTTCTTCCAGCCCAGCGTTTCTCATGATGTACTCTCCATAAAAGTTAAATAAGCAGGGTGACAATATACAGCCTTGACATACTCCTTTTCCTATTTGGAACCAGTCTGTTGTTCCATGTCCAGTTCTAACTGTTGCTTCCTGACCTGCATACAGGTTTCTCAAGAGGCAGACAGGTGGTCAGGTATTCCCATCTCTTTCAGAATTTTCCACAGTGTACTGTGATCTACACTGTCAAAGGCTTTGGCATAGTCAATAAAGCAGAAATAGATGTTTTGTCTGGAACTCTCTTGCTTTTTCCATGATCCAGCGGATATTGGCAGTTTGATCTCTGGTTCCTCTGACTTTTCTAAAACCAGCTTGAACATCTGGAAGTTCATGGTTCACGTACTGCTGAAGCCTGGCTTGGAGAATTTTGAGCATTACTTTACTAGCATGTCAGATGAGTGCAATTGTGCGGTAGTTTGAGCATTCTTTGGCATTTCCTTTCTTTGTGATTGGAATGAAAACTGACCTTTTCCAGTCCTGTGGCCACTGCTGAGTTTTCTCAATTTTCTGGCATATTGAGTGCAGCACTTTCACAGCATCATCTTTCAGGATTTGAAATAACTCAACTGGAATTCCATCACTTCTACTAGCTTTGTTGGTAGTGATGTTTTCTAAGGCCCACTTGACTTCATATTCCAGGATGTCTAGCTCTAGGTGAATGATCACACCATTATGATTATCTGGGTCATGAAGATCTTTTTTTGTACAGTTCTTCTGTGTATTCTTGCCGCTTCTTCTTAATATCTTCTGCTTCTGTTAGGTCCATACCATTTCTGTCCTTTATTATTTCTAGGCCCTCTCAATTAAGAAAATATGTGTCTGTGCCCATTTTGTTGTTGTTTTAGTTTCTAAGTCATGTCCAAGTCTTTTGCAACCCCATGGTGGAAGACCACCAGGCTCCTCTGTCCATGGGATTTCCCAGGCAAGAATACTGGAGTGGGTTGCCATTTCTTCTGTAGGGAATCTTCCTGACCCAGAGATGAAACTGGTGTCTCCTACATGGCAGGCAGATTCTTTACCACTGAGCCCCATTATGTATGTAGATACACTTGTATTCCCTGGTGGCTCAGTGGAAAAGAATCTGCTTACTAAGCAGGAGACACGAATTTGATCCTTAGATCAAAGAAGATCAAGGAAGTTTACCTGAAGAAGGAAATGGCAACCTACTATAGGACTCTTGCCAGGGAAATCCTGTGGAGAGAGGAGCCTGGCGAGCTATAGTTCATGGGGTCACAAAAGAGTGGGACACGACTTAGTGACTAAACAATAACAATAATGTACACCCATATCTATAATTATCTCCAAGTGTAGCCATCTAATCTATATTAAGCTAGGCTTGAGTCTATAGTAATGGCCCAAACTGTAAATTATTTACACATTGATCATTCTAGAGTTCTCTTGCTAGTCTATAACTTCCCATACCAAAAGTGAGAAAGTTGATCCTCATAATTTATTACCCATTTATATAATTGCTTATTTCTAATATATATATTTAGTGGTTTCATAATTGCTAATCCATATCTATTTGTGGATAATCTTTATCAACCAGGGCAGAGTTCTTATGCACAGTTCTTTTTACATTTATCATACAGAGGGCCATTGATTGCAGTTATTTAGGTCAGAATCTTCAGTGAGATTGTTTCGTACGTTTGTTATATGGTTAGAATATTTTGTCACAGTCTGCATTTCATCCTGGCATCCCCAACTTCCTAAGTTAAAAAAATTTTATTTCATAAATTAAAGCTTACTCTTTGTGCTGTACAATATTATTGTTTTTGACAAATTCATGATTTCATGTTTCCACCATTATAGTTTCATGAAGAACAGTTTCCATCACTCTAAAAATTCTGGTATGATTCATCTATTTACCTTTTCAGCCCTTTCATCATCTCTGATCTTTGTAAATCACTGTTTTTAAACTATAGTTTCTATAATTTAACTATACTCTCTGTAGTTTTATCTTTTCCAGAATGTCATATAATTAAAATCATACAGTATATAGCTGTTTCAGACCAGCTTTTCTCACTTAGAAATATGGATATGCACTGAATATTTATTCATGTATTTTCATGGCTTGATGGCTCATTACTTTTATTACTAAATAGTATTCCATTACATAGGTGTACCATGTTTTTTTTTTTTTTCATTCACCTCTTAAAGGCATGTTGTTTGCTCCCAGTTTTTGACAATTTTAAATAACACTTCTATAGACATCCCTGTGCTGATTTTTATGTGCATATAGTTTTTAAATAAATTAAATATGTATCTAAGAATATGAATGCTAAATTCTATGGTAAAATATGTTTATGTTTGTATGAAAATGTCAAACTATCTTATTGCACTAACTTTGACTTCTAATACAGTTTTGGATAGAAGTAGTGAAGGGCAACATGATTGCCTTGTTTCCAATGATGAATCTGAAATCATCTGAAATCATCCTATCTCTAACCATTAAATATTATGTTAGCTACCATTTTTGTAAATGTTCTTCATCAAGTTCAGGAAATTCCTCTATTCCTGGTTTTCCAAGAGTTTTATCATGAATGGATATTGGAGTACATCAATGCTTTTGTGCATAAATTGATATAATTATTACACCATTAGCCTGTTGAAATGGTGGGTTACATTGGCTGATTTCTGAATGTTGACTCTGACTTGATTAACTGGAATAAGTCTTATTTGGTTTTGGTATATATCAATAATTCTTTTTATGCTTTATTGAATTCAATTTACTAATATTTTGTTGAGGACAGTTGTATCTGTGTTTGAGATTTTGATCTGTGTTATGGTAGTTTTGGCCTCACAGAATCAGTTAGGAAGTAGTCCTTTTTTCTGTTTTCTGAAAGAGATTGAGGTGATTGGCATTATCTTTCCCTGAGGTGTTTGGTAATATTTACCAGTGAAAGCATGTGGGCTTGATATTTTATTGTTTTGAAGCCTATAAATTATTGATTCAATTTCTTCAATATGTATAGAGTTATCTGTTTCTCCTTGTATAAGTTATGTTAATTTGTGTCTTTCAAAGTATTGGTCTTTTTCATCTAAATGATCAAATTTGTTTTCACATTTCTGGTCATAGAATTATTCATAGTATTTCTTTAGTTATCCTTTTAAAGTTCATGTGCTAAGTAGTGATAATTTCATTTCTGATATTAGCAATTTTGTCTTTTTTTTTTTTTTTGGCCTCGTTCAGCCTAGCTAGAGTTTTATGGATTTTATCTGTCTTTACAAAGGGCCAGATTTTGCTCACATGCTTGCTCTCATTTTTATTTTTCACAGCCTTCTACCAGGTTTTATCATCTTACTTTAATTGGCTACCTTTTCCTTTTTTTCAGGAGATTCACTGGGGTGTCTCTTGGTGCTTCCATATATGATAATGAAGACATAAATTATTGCATAAGTCAAGTTCTAACAAAAGCGAGGTAACTAGGGACTTGGGCTTCCCCACTGGCTCAGTGGTTAAAGATTCTGTGTGCCAGTTCAGGAGACACAAATTCAGTCCCTGAGTTGGAAAAATCCCCTGGAGAAGGAAGTGGCAACCCATTCCAGTATTCTTGCCTAGGAAATCCCATGGACAGAGAACCCTGGTAGGCTACAGTCCATGGGGTGGTGAAAGATTGGGACATGACTTTGTGACTAAGCAACAACAACTAGGGACTCACATTTCCAAGTTTGATGACACCTCTCAGAAAGAAATATAGACTTCTGGAAGTGTTGACTAAAGGTGAGGGAAATCTAGACAGGCTGGTGGAAAAGAAAGGTAGTGAGCATTAATTGTGATTTTGAAGCTGTGCTTTTTAACCCTAATTCTTCCATTTTGAGGCTTTTTGGAGATTGTGCTTGGTTACTACCCTTAAGTGTCTGTAACAGAGCTTACGTGGTGGGGCAAAATTTGACTGCCAAAGAGGAGTTGATGGTAATACATTTACCCAATCATTGATTCCCTAGTGGCTCAGACGGTAAAGCATCTGCTTGTGGGAGACCCAGGTTCAATCCCTGGGTCAGGAAGATCCCCTGGAGAAGGAAATGGCAACCCACTCCAGTATTCTTGCCTAGAAAATTCCATGGATGGAGGAGCCTGGTGGGCTACAGTCCATGGGGTCACAAAGAGTCAGACATGACTGAGTGACTTCACTCACTCACTCAGACTGGTGCTGTGCATGTATGTTTCTTTCTGTAATGTAATTTTCATCTTCAGGACATCTCAATACCTTCCAATAAATAGGATGAAAACATATGAAGCTATAGAATTCACAGTTTAAAAAGGAATCATTTGTTGATTAAGACAAAAACGGAGCATAATATTGTAAATGTCTCTTGTCAAATCATAAAGATATCCTCTATTTTCATATAGAAAATATTTTTGAGTGATTTTTTCAAAACTACTATGGCAGAATACTTTTGCACAGAATAAGGGCCTCTATTATGCATCATGAATGGTATTATATGATGAGCTGATTAAAGAGTAGATGTAAGCCCAAACAAATGATGACTGAACTGGAATGATTTATGACTAAACTAACAAATGCTTTTGAGCTTGAAATTGAGTGAATCCCTGTTAAATAAGCATAATAAGTTTCCTGTTGTACTTACATCTGTCTAGTCAAAATATAAAGCTCAGTACTGGTTATGATTAGCTTGGCTTACCTTTAATCTATTAATTAAACATTGTCTAATCTATAAATATAGGGTGCTTTCAGCAGCTGTGCCCCACAGGATTTGGTTCCTGAGATGACTAAATTCCAATCTACTAGCCATCCAATTAATTGTGTTTCAGCATTAATCAGATGCTCTGCACATGTCTCTAGTTTCTATCCTTTTCCAAAAACAGAAATTGTAATGCAGATTTTTGTGAATGAATATGGAAACTAGGAAGTTAATCTTTGTAAAGACTGATCAAATGAGGAGAAAGAAAAGAAGTCAAATTTTTGTCAGATACAAATGGATTTATCTTGAATGTTTGGTCTCCTTCAAATTTTGATTAACTCCAAATGTATTTACAGTCTGTGGCCAAATGAATGTTTAGCAGTTATTACTTTTCAAATATTTTACTCTACTCCATTTGCCATATGAAATGTGACTAAGGACCTAGATGTTAATCTATATATTAAATATTAGCAAAGCTAAATTTGTATCCACTTTTTGATAAAATAAATGTAAATAGCAGTTTTAGTATATCATTTCTTCATTTCAGTTGTCCCTCTAGTATCAATAGTGTAGTAACAAGGGTTCAAGAATCCTATGATAGATAAAAATGAGTTACAAAATAGAAGATAACTATAATATTTGCATAAAATGAACTCTTAGAAAGATAACGCCCCAAAGTTTTCATTACAAAATTCATATTTGTTAATAAATTGGTCAATACAAGAATACATGCTAAAACCATAACATGTATGGATGTGCCTAGAAGAAACCTAAACTTTTTAATAAATAGTTTCTGGCTGCAGGGACTTCAGTTCAGTTCAGTCACTCAGTCATGTCTAACTCTTTGAGACTTCATGGACAGCAGCACTCCAGGCCTCCCTGTCCATCACCAACACCCAGAGCTTGGTTAAACTCATGTTCATCAAGTCAGTGATGCCATCTACCACCTCATTCTCTGGCGTCTCCTCGTACTGTCTTCAATCTTTCCAGGCATTAAGGTGTTTTGAAAGATTCAGTTCTTCGAACCAGGTGGCCAAAGTATTGGAACTTCAGCTTCAGCATCAGTCCTTCCAATGAGTATTCACGATTAATTTCCTTTAGGATGGACTAGTTGGATGTCCTTGCAGTCCAAGGGACTATTTTGTCTTCTCCAGCATCACAGTTCAAAAGCATCAATTCTTCAGTGCTCAGCTTTCTTTATAGTCCAACTCTCACATCCATACACAACTACTGAAAAAACCATAGCTGTGACTAGATGGACCTTTGTTGACAAAGTAATGTCTCTGCTTTTTAACACGATATCTAGGTCGGACATAGCTTTTCTTCCAAGGAGCAAGCATCTTTTAATTTCATTGCTGCAGTCACCATCAGCAGTTATTTTGAAGCCCAAGAAAATAAAGTCTGTCATTGTTTCCATTGTTTCCCCATTTATTTGCCATGAAGTGATGGGACCAGATGTCACAACAGACTTTTTTGAATGTTGAGTTTTAAGCCAGCTTTTTCACTCTCCTCTTTCACTTTCATCAAGAGGCTCTTTAGTTCCTCTTTGCTTTCTGCCATGAGGGTGTTGTTATCTGCATGTCTGAAGTTATTGATATTTCTCCCAGCAATCCTGCTTTCAGCTTGTGTTTCATCCAACCTGGCATTTTGCATCATGTGCTCTGTATATAAGTTAAATAAGCAGTGTGACAATGTAGAGCCTTTACATTCTCTTTTCCCAAGTTGGAATCAGTCTGTTGTTCCATGTCTTGTTCTAACTGTTGCTTCTTGACCTCATACAGATTTCTCAGGAGGCAGGTAAAATGGTCTGGTATGCCCATTCTTGGACTTCCCTGGAGGCTCAGATGGTAAAGCATCTGTCTACAATGTGGGAGACCTGGGTTCTATCCTTGGGTTGGGAAGTTCCCTGGAGAAGGAAATGGCAACCCACTCCAGTACTCTTGCCTAGAAAATCCCATGGACGGAGGAGCCTGGTGTCCATGGGGTCGCAAAGAGTCAGACACGACTGAGCGACTTCACTCACTCACTTCACTCATGCCCATTCTTGAAGACTTTTCCAGTTTCTTGTGATCTACACAGTCAAAGGCTTTGGTGTGGTCAATAAAGCAGATATAAATACTTTTATGGAACTCTCTTGCTTTGTCTATGATCCAATGGATGTTGGCAATTTGATCTCTGGTTCTTCTGCCTTTTCTAAATCCAGCTTGAACATCTGGAAGTTCATAGATCAGGTACTGTTGAAACCTCACTTGGAGAATTTTGAATGTTACTTTCCTGGCATGTGAGATGAGTGCAATTGTACAGCAGTTTGAACATTCTTTGGCACTGCCTTTGTTTGGGATTGGAATGAAAACTGACCTTTTCCAGTCCTGTGGCCACTGCTGAGTTTTCCAAATTTGCTGGCATATTCAGTGCAGCACTTTCACAGCATCATGTTTTAGAATTTGAAATAGCTCAGCTAGAATTCTATCACCTCCACCAGCTTTGTTTGTAGTGATGCTTCCCAAGGCCCACTTGACTTCACACTCCAGAATGTCTTGCTCTAGTTGAGTGGTCACACCCTCGTGATTATCTGGGTCATTAAGATCTTTTTTGTGTAGTTCTTCTGTGTATTCTTGCCACCTCTTCTTGTTATCTTCTGCTTCTGTTAGGTCCATACCATTTCTGTCCTTTATTGTGCCCATCTTTGCATGAAATGTTCCCTTGGTATCTCTAATTTTCTTGAAGAGATGTCTAGTCTTTCCCATTCTATTGTTTTCCTCTATTTCTTTGTATTGATCACTGAGGAAGGCTTTCTCTCCTTGCTATTCTTTGGAACTCTGCATTCAGATGGCTATGTCTTTCCTTGTCTCCTTTGCCTTCATCTTCTCTTCTTTTCTCAGCTATTTGTAAGGCCTCCTCAGACAAGTATTTTGCCTTTTTGCATTTCTTTCTCTGGGGGATGGTCTTTGTCATCACCTCCTGTACAAGGTTACAAACCTCTGTGCATAGCCCTTTGCACTCTATCAGATCTAATCCCTTGAATCTATTTATCACTTCCACTGTATAGTCATAAGGGATTTGATTTAGGTCATACCTGAATGGTCTAGTGATTTTCCCTACTTTCTTAAATTTAAGTCTGAATTTGGCAACAATGAGCTCATAATCTGAGTCACAGTCAGCTCCTGGTCTTGTGTTTGCTGACTGTATAGAGCTTCTCCACCTTTGGCTGCAAAGAATATAATGAATCTGATTTTGGTATTGACTATCTGGTGATGTCCATGTGTAGAGTTGACTCTTGTGTAATTGGAAGAGTGTGTTTGCTACGACCAATGCGTTCTCTGGCAAAACTCTATTAGCTTTTGCCCTGCTTCATTTTGCAGTCCAAAGCCAAACTTGCTTGTTACTCCAGATATCTCATGACTTTCTACTTTTGCATTCCAGTCCCCTATGATGAAAAGGACGTCTTTATTTTTGGTGTTAGTTCTAGAAGGTCATTAGGTCTTGCAGGGACTTACTTTTGCTATTTTTCAGCAATTTTGACTGACAAAATCTCTATAAGGTGATAAGTTAGTCACTCTAAATAAATAAATACAAAACTGACCTGATTCTATAGTTAGAAGTGATAAGACTTGAAAGAGATGGCTTAGAAGATATGTAGGAGACATTTAGCATATCAAAAGGAGATTCATAATTATATAATCTGCATATAAGAAAGAGGCTTAAATTTACATAAAAGTGAATTGTTTTGGATTAAACATATTAATAGAAACTAAAATTACCTGAACAAAATTTTATTTTTACTTTCTATTGATTGTAATCTGAACCAAAGTGTCAAATGATTATACATCAGAGGAGTATAGCAGAACAACTCTTTTATACATATTTTAAACTAGAAACATCATTGAAAGGCATTTAAAGTTTTGATATTTAGCCAATTTTATGACTACTTTGGAATTTCATTTGGGGTGTCCAGATGTATTTGGGTAAGAATGTAGAAGTCAAGGGAACTGGTTCATGGATGGCTCTAAAAGCATCTAGCATAAAGGGAAAATCTAAAACTAAACTGAGATTTTGAATGTCATCAATAGGTACATGCAAGGGATGATTTAGGGTCATTAACTCTTGAGATTGAACTCCGTAAGGCTGCCTAAAACTAAATTCAGAGTACCTTCATCTCAGCTTCCATTCTCTGCTCTATCTTCTTACCTTGTGAACTCTTGCCATTTAAGAATTATTCTAAAGTGGGAAAAGTAGTGTTGGACTGACCTCCAGGAGCTTCTTTCTCTTCAAGATACTGGCTCTTCAAGTCCTAGCTTCAAATAGAAATTTGTTAATTTATTTGTCAGTATTTTGCCCAGATTATATTGTTACTTGTTTGTAAAGAGGATAACTTGCAGAAAGGTTCTTTATCATTAAAGACGCTGAAATCCCTCTCTCAGATTTTTACATCTGTCTCTCAATAGATTCTGAATTGGGCAGAGAAGAGACGAATCATTTTTAGAGTCTTTCAAAATGTGATTTAAAAGTAGAGATGAAAACTATATAAAAGAAACTGAAGAAAACAAACAGACTGAGAAAAAATTAGAGACAGAGATGGGCAAAATGGAGCACTTAACCTAGTGTGAAAAACAAAAGTTCCTGGAATCTTGTTGAGATTTAAGAGTTGTATATGGAAGAATCAGTTGTACTTTAAGGTAAACATCACAATCTAAAATAGCTGCAATACAATAGCTTCCAAAGCTAATTTATTTAAAATGCATTTCCTCTGTAAATAAAAGTTCATTCTATATACAAAATTTGAATTGTTATATAAATTAGTCATTTTAATATTTAATAAAATATTTGTTCATGTGGTATAAAAAACATATGTATTCAGTCACCAAAGAGAGAGAGAGAGAGAAAAAAAAAAAAAAAAAAAAAAACACACCAGGATCTGGTTAAGGACAATGATAGTATTCTTACTTTGCTTTGTGTTGGACTCACAAATTTCACAACCTCCCACAACCCTTTCATGAGTTAAGACAAATGAGCATCAACTCATGTTTTTTTAACCTTATAATACTTTGCTCTTTATTTTAATTTAATGTTTAGACACTTCTCTCATAGCATTGATATTACTGATTGAACAATTTATAGAAATCATCACTGGACATTTGACACTGTTGTTGCTGCTGAATATGTGGGAAAAAACTCAACCAATTTTTAATTTGCATACTACCATCATGATTTTGTTTGTGCCATGAAATATAAGATTCTTCTTATCTACATGTTTTATTTGACCTTACAAGTAACTAAAAAATAATGAAAGAAATAGCAAACTTGCATTTCCCAAAATATTTCCAACATCTTAACTGACCTTTCTAGAATTCCCAAAGATTATTTCACAAGCTACTGATTTCATGGGCTACTCTGCTGTATTTTCTGGGAATTCTTGACCAAGATAAACCCTAAAGAAGCTGTCATGAATTGGACTGGCTGCTCTATATAAAAGATATGCAAATCAAAGCATTACCAAAGTATGTTAAATGCTCCACTGCAAAACTTCATGAATCAAACATGTACTGAGTCCCATCGATTTCTGTTTCATAATGCTGTGGTTTATTTTCTCTCTTAAAAGAACACAAAGTATTTAAAAAAATCATATAATTTATAGATCTTCAAAAACATAAGTCTGAAAAAGAGTAGTGTTACTTTCCAAGTAATAGACAGTTTGGAAAGTGAAAGAACACTCAGATAAGTGTTTGACTTACTTAAGGCCAACTTATGCCTTAATGTTGAAGAAGGAAACATCATCTTAATGAATTTTCTGTACTGGGTTCACTTGAGCTGATTATATGGAAATGACAAGACAGGAAAATGAAGAAAAAAAAAGGTGAGTTTTCATTTCAAGCTCCAGTGATACTTTGCGGAGATGTTATGCTAAGCATTTTTAGACATGTGGTTAAACAATTTAAGGTTAAGCTAGGATCCTAGGAGTAGCCATTTTTTTGAGATTGTGTGACAGGTATCAGAGTGATGATACTAGCCTGTAGTGGGGAGGTTAATAATACATTTTTACTTCATAGTGATTAGAAAAATTAATAGGGCAAAAAAGCATAGTTCACAATAATGAGTCAACTATTTTGCATCTTTTGCAGCTGTCAACATATGTTCATAATAAGATAAAAGCATGCTACTCTAGAAGTAGGTATATTGTTAGATGTTGTAAAGCTCAATCTTATTTCATAAAATACTGTATCTAATATTCAAGAAACGTTTATGAAACTTCTTCACTCCCTATCATACAGTATAAAAAATTGTATATTAGAAAGTTTTCTGTTTGAGCACTGATATATTAAAATAGCAACTTGCTTAATATTCTCTTGCTTGACGGCTTTGTTATCTCTCTTGTGTCTGGTTATTTTCCTGTAAATTTGAGAGTTTAAAAAGTACTGTTCTATTTTCTTATAGATTTCATGTTGAAAAATTGACTTAATGCCTCCCAACAAAACTAATTGTGTGATTATCATTCACATAAGAATTGAAATGCCATTTCTTATGACTGAAATGCCCTCACTGGGCATCAAGGACTCCTTCTCCTCCAACCTTCCCATTTAAAGTCAATCCCACTTTAGAGAGTGAGAGTATTGGAAGGTAAGTCTCCAGATAATTGAACATTTTATCCTTGAGCTAATTTTCCAACATGATTTGGAGAATAACTTGTTTAAATAGGGGAAAACTCCAAACTCCCTTTCTATAAACCTCCAGTGTGTAATCCAAGTATTTTTTTGTGTTAAACAGAAAAACTAATTAAGGAAAATCTAAAGACTTAAACAACTATTTCTTCTGTTCTCCTATTGGGGTTTCCCTGGTGTCTCAGATGGTAAAGCATCTGCCTGCAACGTGGGAGACCTGAGTTTCATCCCTGGCTTGGGAAGATCCCCTGGAGAAGGAAATGGCAACCCACTCCAATACTCTTGCCTGGAAAATTCCATGGACAGAGGAGCCTGGTAGGCTACAGTCCATGGGGTCACAAAGAGTCGGACACGACTGAGCAACTTCATTTCACTTATTTCTTCTATTATTATACAAATATATATTTAAAATACAACTATATTTGCATATATTAAATATGAAGAAAGCTAGTGGAGGTGATGGAATTCCAGTTGAGCTATTTCAATGAAATATGATGAAAGATGATGCTGTGAAAGTGCTGCACTCAATATGCCAGAAAATTTGGAAAACTCAGCAGTGGCCACAGGAGAGGTAAAGGTAAGTTTTTATTCCAATCCCAAACAAAGGGAATGCCAAAGAATGCTCAAACTACCGCACAATTGCCCTCATCTTACATGCTAGTAAAGTAATGCTCAAAATTCTCCAAGCCAGGCTTTAGCAATATGTGAACCGTGAACTTCCAGGTGTTCAAGCTGGTTTTAGAAAAGGCAGAGGAACCAGAGATCAAATTGCCAACATCCACAGGATCATGGAAAAAGCAAGAGAGTTCCAGAAAAAAACATCTATTTCTGCTTTATTGACTATGCCAAAGCCTTTGACTGTAGATCACAATAAACTGGAAAATTCTGAAAGAGATGGGAATACCAGATCACCTGACCTGCCTCTTGAGAAATCTGTATGCAGGTCAGGAAGCAACAGTTAGAACGGGACGTGGAACAACAGACTGGTTCCAAATAGGAAAAGGAGTACGTCAAGTCTGTATATTGTCACCCTGCTTATTTAACTTCTATGCAGAGTACATCATGAGAAACCCTGGACTGGAAGAAACACAAGCTGGAATCCAGATTGCCGGGAGAAATATCAATAACCTCAGATATGCAGATGACACCACCTTTATGGCAGAAAGTGAAGAGTAGCTAAAAAGCCTCTTGATGAAAGTGAAAGTGGAGAGTGAAAAAGTTGGCTTAAAGCTCAACATTCAGAAAACGAAGATCATGGCATCCGGTCCCATCACTTCATGGGAAATAGATGGGGAAACAGTAGAAACAGTGTCAGACTTTATTTTTCTGGGCTCCAAAATCACTACAGATGGTGATTGCAGCCATGAAATTAAATGATGCTTACTCCTTGGAAGGAAAGTTATGACCAACCTAGATAGCATATTCAAAAGCAGAGACATTACTTTGCCAACAAAGGTCTGCCTAGTCAAGGCTATGGTTTTTCCAGTAGTCATGTATGGATGTGAGAGTTGGACTGTGAAGAAGGCTGAGCGCCAAAGAATTGATACTTTTGAACTGTGGTGTTGGAGAAGACTCTTGAGAGTCCCTTGGACTGCAAGGAGATCCAACCAGTCCATTCTGAAGGAGATCAGCCCTGGGTGTTCTTTGGAGGGAATGATGCTGAAGCTGAAACTCCAGTACTTTGGGCACCTCATGTGAAGAGTTGACTCATTGGAAAAGACTCTGATGCTGGGAGGGATTGGGGGCAGGAGGAGAAGGGGACGACAGAGAATGAGATGGCTGGATGGCTTCACTGACTCAATGGATGTGAGTCTGAGTGAACTCCGGGAGTTGGTGATGGACAGGGAGGCCTGGCGTGCTGCGATTCATAAAGTGTCGGACACAAATGAGCGACCAAACTGAACTGTATATATTTTTATATCTATATATTTATAACAATGCATATATGAAAATAACAAATATAATATGTAGAGATATCCCTGTGCCTATGAAATTTAATGTTAGAAGTGGTAGCAGAGGGTAATTCTCAGGTGATAGTCATTTGAAACAAGCTGGAATAAACATGGGGAGATAAGGTATTTTAAGATAAGAAATATTAAAGCAGGAAGTTGAAGACAAGGATACATTTTAAGTCACTGTGGATTAGTAGAAAAAGTGTAGGGAGACTTTGATCAATGACAGTGAAGAAAAAGTGAGGAACTTCAGTCAAAACCATCCAAAGCACTTTATAAGCTTGGGAAAATAAATTATGAAAGCCTGAGCAATTCAGATCAGAGGCATACAAACCCTAGTAGATACAAATGAAAATGCAGCATGTGACCATCTGGTTACTTCTGATGATGCAGACATCTTATTTTCACTCTACATTTCAAATTGTGATAAAAAAGTAAAAATAAATGTGAATGAAAAATGAGGTCTGGTATCTATAGTTGTTTTCTGGTGATACACTCATTTCATTTTCACTGCTTTCCAGTGATGACCAAAAGTACATTGAGAGTTGGACTGATCTTATAAAGGAACAGGGTTGTATATATCTATTCGTCATTTGAAACTATTTAAAATAATCATGCAATTTTCAGAACTTTTACTGTTTAAGAAAAGATAAAATCATTTTAAGTAATAAATGTTTTATTTATTATTTTAAAGTATCAGTATTGGAAGTAAAAATGTCTGTATAAGTAAATATACAGAGGGTTGATATTTTTGAACATGTATTATATGTGTGGAGCTGTTCTAAAAGCTTTGTGTGTTTCATCCTAATGACAGCCCTAATGAAGTAGGCAATATTATATTGCACCAACTTTATAGTGGTAAAATCATAGAGTCCTAAGATGTTATCATCAAAGGACACACAACTAATAAGTAGTGAAACCAGGATCCACACTTAAAGAGTTTGGTTGTAGGGCCCAGACTCTCTTTTAATCTACTCCATTTCCCTCTCTGTCTCTTTGTATGTATTATATACATACATACATATGTATGTATACATACACATATAATACATACACACATACATATATAATGCATACATATAATATGTATAATACATACATATATAATGCATATATATTATATTTATATTAACATATATATACACCAAAGTAAGAGAGGAAGGGTGGAGTAGTTCACTGAAATTCACATGACTTGAATTTAAAACTAAGCCTTTGTTCCTCTCCTCTCCCAATCTGATAAAAGAAATTGCACTGCCCCTTTCTCTACTTTATTATGCACTGAAAATTGCAGAAGAGAAACTCAATGTAAAGTTTAGAATCATATATAACATGGAAACAAATAGGGAAAAATAAAAACAGACACTAAAGGAAGAAAAATATTAACTTAAACATTCATTCAGTTTTCAAAGTTAAAAAAAAAAAACTCCTTGAAGATTATGATTAGAGAAATTTTATTTTTAATCGCCATTTTAGGTACAATCCCATTTAGGCCAGGGTTTCTCAATCTCAGAATTACTGACATTTTGAACCAGATAACTATTTGGGTGAGGGGCTATCTTTTGCACTGGAGTATGTTTAGCAATGTTTAGCAACTCCCTGGGTCTAGATGCCCCTCCCTAGTGTGACATCCAAAAATATCTTTAAGCATTGACAAGTATTACATAGGAGACAAAAATCACCTATAGCTGAGAACTGAAACATTGGAATGGACTGCTCAAGTCCAGCATCACTTTGGCAATGTTTGTTACCCTGTAGGAGATTTATACTCAGTCCTCGGAGGAAAAACTGTAAGTCTGACACAGTCACCCATTTACAACAAAATCACTTGTAGTAATGATCACAACTTGTCAAATAACAATTTGTTTTGCCCACATAGTTGAGAGTTAACTAGCTGTGGTAATTAGTCCAATTGGACATGAATGTTTCCTCAGTAAAAAAAAAAAAAAAAAAAAAGTACTTTCATGTTAGGGAAAATTCCCTCTGAGTATGAGAATGATGAATAATACATATGAGATAAAACATGTTCTGACTCTGGTTCACAGACCTGAGATCCAAAGAGAGGCACAGCACTATTACAGACTTGCTAATCATCAGACCCAAATTGTTTAAGCTTTAGGCCTTAAATAGACCAAAACATTAGCTATTAGATATTAATGACATGAAATTTAGCACGCTGGGAGCCAACACAAAGTAACAGTAGAATTCATCAAAAAAGAAGGAAGTGAATGTGAAAGGTACTTTGGCTGTGAGTTAGTTTCCAGAATTAATTTATATTGTGCAGCATTTTAGATCTTTAGAAGCAGTCTTTAAAATAAGACTTACACTTCATAATGTCATTTTGCTATTATATCCTGTGTAAGACTAACCAAATGTGATTTCTGACCTTTAAGATCCTGCCATTTTAAGATCTTGGCATTTTTATTAGACATTTAAGAATCTTTGTTTTTAATTATATGTTGTATTCAAACAATTTATTAGCTATGCATCCAGATGATGTGATGACTAGTAATCTCAGAAAATTAAGGAAGAAAATCTTATTTTATTGAAAAAATCAAACCAAACAATAGTTTTTGCATAAATTCAACCTGTTTTTGCAATTGTAAAACATGGTTTCTGTTCTATTAATACCTCCATTACCTCTAAGGTATATGACTTTGCCTCCCCGAATACTTCTCCATAAATTGATAATAATAAGATTTGGCCTACATATTTCACAAGGTTATTTTAGAAATTGTATTAAAAGTGTAAGAAATCACAATATCAATTCTAAAACTAATTAGTCTTTTTAGAGTATTTACTTTTAGAATCTGTCCAAAATGATTCAGTTGCCCCTTGAAAGTAAGTAGAATTAATCATAGATCATTGGTGATTATTCATAACTCAAAGGCAGTAGGATTTCCAAATCAAGATGCAGGAAGACAGTAAAGGTTCATTTGTGCTTTTACACAAGGGCTAATGTCGGTTATTTTATAATGAAAGACCAGAAATATTTTCAGGGAACAGAAGTATACTTGTGGGATTGGCAGACTGTTTTTCTACTAGTACTTGTCCTGGAAACTAATCCTTTTCCTTTAATACTTGAAAAGACAGAAAAAAAAAATCCAATTTTGCATTAATATCATAATGAGAAATAAATTTTTGTTTTGTTTTGTCATATGTTTTAAGTATAATTACAGAAAGTTGTGACAGTGAATCAAATTGATGGGTTTGGGAGGAATGAAGAGTTCAGAAAAAAATGTATATGTATACATTATATGTTTTATGTATATATATACACACATATACATATATAAAACATATATAAAGTGTTTTCACATTTTTGGTAGATGTTTTGTCTTGCATATTGCATGATTTTATAGAGATTCAGTACCATAATTTAATTTTTTTTGAGGCACAACTCTGTGTGAATGTGATGGAAGAGTAAGTAAAGAAGGTTTGACCTTTTTGGCTTCATTTGTTTTATTTTTTCAGACTCAAAGTTTTTTACTCAAATAACACTGGTATTTTTATGTCAATTATTTGCCTATTATATACCAGGGGTTTAAGATCTCTGAGAAAGTTTCATTTTATCATTTTGAGTGATTTTTTTCCCCATTTTTCATAGAGTTTCCCAATGCCAACAGTTGTTGATGTCTCTAGGAACAGATGGTTTGTAGGAGGATTGTTGAGTGAGATATTCTGCATCATGGTCCCAAGACTGCACAGTTGCTGTTGGAAAGGTTACAGAAATGACAACTGGTATAAAAGAAGTTGCAAACTAGAGAGTGAAAATAGCCAGACAACTGTATGGAGAATATCCAAATTAAAAGACTTTTTGATGAAATCTTGACATTTCTTACAGAAGAAAATGCAGCAATTGCAGGAAGTTTGGATGGTATTAAGGTGGTTGACATATTGGCAATGCTTTTCATATCTATACTTTAACAAGTTTCACAATTCAACTTGAGGATGACTATGTGGGAAACTCTATAGAGGAAAAAGTTTTTAATGTTCTTGGTTTAGACATAATGGTTTTGTTCATCCCCATTTGCACATCATGTCCCTATTTAAAAGTATCATTTTTATTCCATTAAAAAAATAGAATGGTTAAGGAAACAAATTTTCTTTATCACTTAATTAAGGCATTCTTTATCAGAGAAAATAGTAAGATTTGGAAAATAAGACAAATAGTGTGACCCCTTTATGGGGAATTTGGGTGTGAGTTAGGAACACATTTAGCATGCGTTTCTGGGATTCCCAATGTTCAGTAGTGCATCTCATGAATGTGTCATAAGTAAGTTTCTTTCAAATCTTTTATTACATGTTTGACTAGACATGTCAAAAGATATGGGCTTCCTAGGTGGCTCAGTGGATAAAGAACCTGCCTACAATGCAGGAGACACAGGAGATATGGGTTCAGTTCCTTGGTTGAGATACCCTGGAGGAGGGCATGGCAACCCACTCCAGTATACAGTCCATAGGTCACAGAGTCAGACAAACTGAAGTGACTAAGCACTTGAGCATGTCAACAGATATGGCTTAATTTTTTAAAATATTTTTTCCTTCCTTAATCTTTTACTGTTGCTCACATCTATTATAGTCCAGTGCATGAAATTAGCACCTCTATTCATTTATCTGAGTATTTAAAAGTATTTAAAAGAAAGTATAATAAATATAATAATTATATTATTAAATGTACATTGTTTCTACCATATGATGTCAATTAAGTCATACTAACTCAGATTTCAAAGTATGGTAAAAAGTACTATTAGTGGATATTTGGATCTATAAATACATAAAATGAAGGCTCATACAGAAGCTGTAACATCTGTACAGTTTAAGTAGCATTAGGAAGAGTTCATTTATGAACTCCAACTGTCTTTTCTACTTCTCTCCTTCCCACTTTTTTATCTTATATACTTCCTCTTTTTTCTTTCCTTCTTTTATTTTGTGAAAAGGATTTTTTAAAATTATCCTCTTTAGCAACTTCAAAAATGCATACATTATTAACTATAGTCACCATACTGTATATTATATTCCCACAACTTACTTATTTTATAACTAGATATTTGTACCTTCTGATCCCCTTCACTCATTTCACTTATCCCCTACCTCCCACCTCTAGAAACTGCCTATCTCTTCTTTGGATCTATAAGTCTTTTTTTGTTTGTTTTTGTTTCTAAATACCACATATGAGAGAGATCCTATGGTGTACATCTAGCTCTACCTGACTTATTTCACTTAGCATAATGCTCTCAAGTCCCATCCATGTCACAAATGGCAAGATATCTTTTTCATGTGTATGGCTAAATAGTATTTGATTGTGTGTGTGTGTGTGTATCTTTTTTATACATTCATCCATCAAAAGATACTTATCTCCTTCTTTCTAATAATCCCCAAAGACAGGGCCAACAGTATTTAAAAGTAAAAGAAAGCATATAGTAAATACTGTTGGCCCTGTCTTTGGGGATTATTAGAAAGAAGGAGATAAGTATCTTTTAAGTCATAAGTATCAATTAATTCATACTAAGATTTTAAAGTATGGTAAAAAGTACTATTGAAAGTGAAAGTGAAGTCGCTCAGCCATGTCTGACTCTTTGCGACCCCGTGGACTGTAGCCTACCAGGCTTCTCCGTCCATAGGATTCTCCAGGCAAGAATACTGGAGTGGGTTACCATTTCCTTCTCCAGGGGATCTTCCTGACCCGGGGATCGAGCCCTGGTCTCCCGCATTGGAGGCAGACGCTTTAACCTCTGAGCCACCAAAGTATTATTAGTGAATAGTTTTTGTGAGAGAGAGAGATAAAAACTTGTAGATTTCCTTCCTTGAAATGATAAGACAATATAAAAAGACAAACAAAACAAAACAAAAAACTCCCCAAACAACCTATGAGAGGTTCCTGGAAACAGCCTGGAAGCCAGAACAGCCTGGGAACATGAAGGAGGGGCTGGTAGTCTGCATATAACAATTGTTTCAGTTCAGTTCAGTCGCTCAGTCATGTCCGACTCTTTGCGACCCCATGAATCGCAGCACGCCAGGCCTCTCTGTCCATCACCAACTCCCGGAGTTCACTCAGACTCACATCCATCGAGTCAGTGATGCCATCCAGCCATCTCATCCTCGGTCATCCCCTTCTACTCCTGCCCCCAATCCCTCCCAGCATCAGAGTCTTTTCCAGTGAGTCAACTCTTCATATGAGGTGGCCAAAGTACTGGAGTTTCAGCTTTAGCATCATTCCTTCCAAAGAAATCCCAGGGCTGATCTCCTTCAGAATGGACTGGTTGGATCTCCTTGCAGTCCAAGGGACTCTCAAGAGTCTTCTCCT
>NW_024070211.1:52548740-52575928 GCF_014754425.2 Oryx dammah
GAATCCCAGGGCTGATCTCCTTCAGAATGGACTGGTTGGATCTCCTTGCAGTCCAAGGGACTCTCAAGAGTCTTCTCCAACACCACAGTTCAAAAGCATCAATTCTTCGGCGCTCAGCCTTCTTCACAGTCCAACTCTCACATCCATACATGACCATAGGAAAAACCATAACCTTGACTAGACGGATCTTTGTTGGCAAAGTAATGTCTCTGCTTTTGAATATACTATCTAGCTTGATCATAACTTTTCTTCCAAGGAGTAAGCATCTTTTAATTTCATGGCTGCAGTCACCATCTGCAGTGATTTTGGAGCCCACCAAAAATAAAGTCTGACACTGTTTCCACTGTTTCCCCATCTATTTCCCATGAAGTGATGGGACCAGATGCCATGATCTTCGTTTTCTGAATGTTGAGCTTTAGGCCAACTTTTTCACTCTCCACTTTCACTTTCATCAAGAGGCTTTTTAGCTCCTCTTCACTTTCTGCCATAAGGGTGGTGTCATCTGCATATCTGAGGTTACTGATATTTATCCCAGCAATCTTGATTCCACCTTGTGTTTCTTCTAGTCCAGCATTTCTCATGATGTACTCTTCATATAAGTTAAATAATCAGGGTGACAATATATAGCCTTGACATACTCCTTTTCCTATTTGAAACCAGTCTGTTGTTCCGTGTCCAGTTCTAACTGTTGCTTCCTGACCTGCATACAGATTTCTCAAGAGGCAGGTCAGGTGTTCTGGTATTTCCATCTCTGTCAGAATTTTCCACAGTTTATTGTTTAAAGCAATATAAGACAACTATTATCTGATCATCAGTTAATTGGTTTGCTTCAGGGAGGGATAAATGGATATTTCAGCTTCATTATCCCATTTCACAGTGAAATTAAATGGACAAGTCAATGTAATATATGTTATAATATGTATTATTATATTACATTCTATAATATTCTATATATTATATTTGCTTGAATTTCCCTTTGCATTTTTGTTTCTGGGCCTTTTTTTTCTTTGTTTCCAGTCATTTTTATTTTAAACCTATGGATCACTGAGAGAGTTAACATTTTGCTGGAAATGATTTTGATGCATATAACAAAGCTATAAAAAGAACATCAGGAAAATGGATACATTTCTGAGGTTTCAAGATAGCCAGTAGGATTATAAGATCATATCATAGCCAACTTTAAAAATTTTCTTACCCTAATACCTTGACATTAATTTTAGGGAAGGATACACAAAATCATAATGCAATATAGAGAGACAAGTGAGAGGGAGGACTTTTTTTAAAAATAAATATGCTTTAGTTCTTACAGCACTTTTAGGTTTAGAGAAAAATTGAGTGGGAAGTACATAGCATTTCTGTTTATTTCCTCTCCTCACCCTGCCACTGTTACATTCACCAACCCCACTCCAATTTCCTCTGTTACTAGCGTCATGCTTTGGTGTGGTACATTTGTCACAGTTGATAAACCACTATTGACATGTTATAACTAAAGCCCTTAGTTTACATACATTTCTTTGTGTTGTACATATCTAAGGGTTTTGCAAAATGTATGATGTTATGTACACACCATTATGATACTGTACAGAATAGTTTACTGTACTAATAATAAATGTGGTGCACTTATTCATCCGTTTCCCCCACCTCTCAGCTCCTGCCAACCACTGATCTTTTTATTGTCTCAATCCTTTTACCTTGGGAGATAAAGGATTTTAATTCAAATGCCTCTTTATGTTAAATGGGTTATTTTTTCTTGAATGATGTTTCAATTTTGAAAAGAAATGACACAAAGTTTAAAAATTATATGAGGAGTACCAGCTGTGTTAAGTATTTGCTTAAGACTTAAATGTGGGAATTTGTGTGGCTAATTTATTTAAAAAAATAGAAAATATGAGCTAATGATGATAATATAAACTTAATGGTAGATTTAATTGTAGCAATTAAAAAACCCATGCCTCTGGGAAATGCTTTCATTTTGTTGGTTGGTTTTGACGGATGCTTTAGTAATCTAGATACTACTTACAGTAGCAAAGTCACTTTCTAACCGAAATGTAATGATTGCTGCATTTAGTTTATGGTTGGGTCCATTTGGAAAATCAATAGTGATCAGAGCAGAGGAGTTTGGGGCCAAAGATGTAAGTGGCAGATGGTCACAAAATAGTTCCTTTACAATATAAAATGACCTAGCAAATAAAAAACAACCAGGGGGAGCAGAAAGAGTTTTTAGATGGGAACAAGCAATGCAGTGCAGTTTCAAACTCACAACTGATTGCTTCTTCTATAAAGTAACTTCCAATAATTCTCTGAAGAATTTTAAAGCCTCTTAAATATTGTACCAGGGCAGGAAACTATTTTTGCATTGGCAGAGCTTCCAAGAGTGAAATTTTGGCAAACTCAGCTCTATTCCCTTGCTATACAGTACATGGTAATATTCATTATGACTGTATTGAAAATGATCCATTTGGTATAGTGCTAAATATGCTATAATTCAAAAATGAATTCGAATTCCACAAAACTCAACAATAAAGCTGAACACATTTTTCCTCTTTTATTGATACTTCTTTTGTCATACTTAAATTGCTTTTTTTATTTTTATACTTAATTTTAAAGGTTTTATTCTAAAGATAAAAGCATTTATTATGTTAGAAAATCAATTATGTATTTTATAAGAAACTAAGAAATAGTCATGACAATCATTTCAAGACTCTAGAATTTACTTAATTTTCTGTCTGAGAAAGGGAGAAAAATTATTACATATTTGCTATATGAAGGACTGCAACTCTAAAAGGTTTTGCACATTAACTGTTTTAAGGTTTTCTGCTTAATACTACAGATGATGCATATTCATTCATTATAATATCATTAGTCTCCAATTTTGTTAAATAATAGCACTCAATCCCTTATGATTGAAAAGTCTATTTATTGAGTAGGAAATAGTAAATAAAGATCCAAAAAAGTATTTAAAACACCCAGTGAAAATTAAGATTTTTAAGTACATTTTAAAAAGATGTAAATTTCAAAAGCAATGTGTGTATATCCTATTCAATTAAATGTTAGCATTTGAAAAAGTTAAACATGCCATGTTTTTCAAGGATAACTACAATGTAAGTTCCACAATACACAACTGACTCTTGTATAATAGGAGTTTGAACTGCACAGATCCATTTATAGGAAGGTTTTCATTTTTGTTTTTCCCCAATAGAGAATAACCTTCCCCCTGTTTGGAAATTTCTCATGCACAGATTTAACCAATCTGTAATGTAAATGGTTGATTCTACAACTGTGCATTGTGCAGATGAGGAGGATGGACTGTACCAAGCCATTTTATATGAGGTAGTTGAGTATACATGGATTTAGTTATTCCTGAGGGCTCTTGGAACCAAAACCCCAAGGTTACAAATGGACAACTGTAGTATAACAGAAGAGGCACATTAAAAAGTGAATTGTAATTGGGACTGAACAGAATGGAGATTCAAAGCTAGAGTGTGAACCTCATTAGCTAAAGCCCACATTGTAAATTTCTTCCCCAAAATGCATGCTCCTTAAGACACTCAATGAAAAATAAATTTGTGTCTGTATCTAGATATTTTAAAAATATGAGAAAAATATGCAGTGATTCTCCCTTGCCAATTAATATCCAATATTAGAATATTAACCACCTTAAGAATAGCATATCTGAATGAATACTGACTAATGTCAATAATATATGAGTTGAAAGAGCAGATGCAGACATTTGAATAAATCAAACAAGATTTATTCATCCAAGCAATGATAAGGTATGCTATTATAGCCAAGATGTAAAGAAAGAATGAACACTTTTTAAGAGTAGCAAAAGATTTCCAGCCCTCAAACGCCAGTTGTGGGAAACACAGTTCCAAATAGTAAGTTCTGAGTGAGTATCATATCAGACACTGTATAGGGTAACTATAAGAGCTGTTACCTAAGTCTTGGATGCTCTTGCATGTATTAAATAGTATTGCCTGTATATATGTCATAGGATACATTGTGTGAGTCACATCAATCTCAGAATTATTAAACTATGAAGCACAGTATTGCTAAGGTAGGGTAGATGGTATATTCAAGTATAAGCATTTTTTTTTTTTGCATCATGCTCAGTCTCTCCATGATCATACAAATGGATTCAAATATGTTTCTAAAATGCTTTCATGGTCATTCATTCAATTATTCACTGATTCCAACTGTTCCATTAGTCTTGGACAAACTGTTCCATTGTCTGTCTGGTGGATTTATGGCCATATAGATAGTATAAATTTAGCCATTCTGCCCACCAGTGACATGAACTTAACTCTCAGTTTTTCATTTTTGCTTGATGCATGAGGGTATTATATATCACTTATGTGTGTAATTCTGTATCTCAAGTCACTTTTTATATATCATTATATAGGCTATCTTTTTGGCTACTTTGTATTGGGTTGGCCAGTACCATTAGTTTGGGATCATCCTAAAGGCCTGAGAACCTAGCCCTTATTTAGGAATTTCTAGAACTACCTCTGTGTGAAATGAGTGTTGAGCAGAACTAGCTCAGCTTTGCCAGCAAAAAAAGTGATCCAACATTTTCTGCAGCACCCTGGCAATAGCTTCAAGTGCTTTGCTTGTGTTGCAAGTTGGAGCAGCACTGCTTTGGGAATGAGGCTAACAAGAAATCTTAATTTTATTTTAGGGCTTGCTGTTCACTGTGTGCAAACAACAGAAACAAATTTTTAAAAAAAACCTAGTTTTGTGCTTTGTCTAGCTCATAGGGAGCTCTTTATCTATAGGTATTTCTGCACATGTAAAATGAAGTATTAATGCATGACCCCAGAGAGGTTAAGAAAATGACTCATGAAATAGGCGTGTCTACTTCCATTCCTAACATGAATCTGCTCTTGTGGTCTTTGAAAATCTACCTGAGGAGTATGATGATTGCTGATGCTGACATCATTATAACTTTTTAGAACAGCTTTTTGCACATGCCAGTTGCTCCCAGTCATTGTACCTGAATATTAAATAGCCACCAATGATAAAATGTAATACCAGAAAAGAAACTTTGTGAACATTTGACACCTTAGCTAGATATAAGCAAGCTAAAGCCATTATGACATTTGGTAGTTATACTAACATTGACAGGTAGGAGCTATTATTGTCCATTCCAAAATGAGAGAGTGCAACTTTGGTGAGTTAAAAGGTATTTAAATTCGTATGCCAGTAAGTGTTAGCATTGATACTTGAACTTATATTGTCTGATTCAAAAATTCCTTGCTCACATCCAAGAAGCACTGCACTAGAGCCACAAGCCAAAAATTAATGGTATTTTAGGGAAAGAGGAACAATATTGGAGTTGTTTAGGAAAAATACAATTTTCAGAGTTAAAATATCAAGTTAATGTTTGCTGAGAGAAAAATTAGCATAGGATTTCAAAACATAACTTTAAGAATGCCAAATGAAAAGGATTCTTGCTTCTAGTTCATTTAAAATATTATGTAATATTTTCAATAGACTTTCTCCATTTCTTATAATGTTTCATTCTTTTTTATATCATAGAGTTTAATGTCCCCTTTTAAAACTTATGTCAATGGTTAAGACATCCTTTGTGGCCTGTAAATCTCTGGCTTTAGTGACTTTAGTCTTTTTCTATACCAGGGGTTTGAACAGCCTGCATTTCATCATTTAATAAAAATGCCTCTATATACCTGTCATCTCTATCTATCTATCATCTGTGTAACTATCTATCCATCATTTCATCTTTCTATCACATATTAATTATAGCAGTTATTCACTAGAAAGACTGTTTGGTCTTTGGGGTCTGGCAGCCATGGTTTCAATTCTGCCAATTGTGTGAACTCTATCAGATGTATTAAATCTATTGCAACTTAAATTATCACAAACTTGATGGTTTGAAAGAGTACATGTTTATTATTGTACAGTTTTCACTGGTCATGAATTAAGGCATAAGACTACCCTGGTCCCCTGTTCAGGATCTCAAAGGGACTGCAGGATTGGGGGTTCATTCCAGGCTCAGGGTCTTTTAAACTCTCATGGTTGTTGACAAAATTCTTTTCTCACTGCTGTAGAATTCATGGGTGCCTGCTTCTTCAAGGCCAACAGGAGAATCTCTCATCTCAAGGAAGGCCTCTAATGGCTTGACTCTTAAATCCGTATTTTCTGATCTGTATATAGATATAATGACATATACCTTTTAGGGTTTTTGTGAATTTCAAATGAGACAATAATATAGCAGTGTCTGGTACACTATAAATATTTAAAATATTACTCATTTTAAAATGAATTCAACATTTTCCTTCATCATCAAAATAATCTGTGTACCTTTTATTCTAGATTATAATTCATTTATAATTTACTTACACTTTTCAATTTCTAGGAAAATCTTACAGAATATTTGGTTTTAGAAATTTTATAAATAAAAAGGTTAAAAAATGTGGCCACATATAGAGGTAAGTATACAGATTTTATGTAGAAGAATAAGCATTTTCAATGTCATTGTTTATATTTTCTCAGTTTAGTGATGAAGATTCTGATGAGGTAGGATATATGAAAATACTTTTTTAACCATTGTACATAAATTTTGATACAGGCTGATGTGGACTCAATCTAGAGTAAAGATAGGAAAAATAGAATAGTATAGGAGTGATGAATAGGAGGGAATCCTGTGAAGAAAAACCAGATTTGGAATAATTCAAGACCTGTGTCATTGCATATACATTAGTTGACTATTAAATAATATTTATGAAGCAGGACATTGAGGTAATAAGCAGGACTTCAAGAGATTGCCACTTAAACATTTTCTATAATTTTTCTGTTAGAGGGACACAGCAAGTTATCCAGAGGACTGAACCCTTTTGTTTAAAAAAGACCAATTTTGAACGTTCCTCTTTGTTATCTAAATCTAAGCACAATTAATTCCATTATTCTAGGAATAGATCTTTTATGATTTGTGATGGTCTTCTGAATTATTTTTGTATTGATGCAAAGAAATTTTCTTAGAAGAAAAGGAAATAGGACTTACTTGTTTACCTTTTGAGGCTCAGTGTTTTTATGATCTCTCTGATAAGCAGAGATGATCTTAATTTAGCTGGCTGTAAATATGTCCAAGTCTCCAGTAAAAGGAAATGAGAATCTGGCTGGTGCTGTCAATTTAGTATCAAGATCTGACCAGCATAACAGGAGGGCTGGTTTTGACCCATCCTGTGACTGACACCAGAGTCTTCCTCTTGGCGAATTCCAACATCCCCAGTGCAAGGCTATATTTAGGAGCAACGGGTGGGAATGAATACATAAACCAGAGAGCTCTCACTTTGGATGCCAATCAAGCAAAACTCCTAGTCAAATAAGGGAGTGGCATCACATTCCTCGCTAACTATTTTACTCTGTGAGGAAATGGGCTGAGCAAGGGCTTTATTGAGAAATAGGTACACATCAAAAAGAGTAGCATTAGTTTTAAATGTGACCTCTATGCCAGTGAAAAATGCAAGGACAGATTAAAATTAATGTTCATGTTTAGATTATTCAGGTTCTCTAAGCAAGTCTTTTGCTAATATTTGGAAACAAAGTCAGATTGGGGCTAATTAAAGTCCCAGCATTATTTGATTTTAGACCCCCCAAATGAGAAACTGGATGTTCTGCTAATTTGGGCAGGTTGTAGCTCAAGTGATTAATTTGAATTAAAAAGCTGATGGAGAATGAAAAACCAGATGTGCCTATAAAAGTATTTCAAAGTCTTATTTAAATCAGTACCACCATTTAGCCATTTAACAATCATTTAACAAACATTTTTTTATAACTCTGATATGCCTGTAACTTACTATTATGCATCAGAAGGTCAAAAAACTTTGCAACACCACCAGACCATATGAGAGAGTAGCAGACCTGTATTTATTTCAGAGTCACCTTGCAACTAATAATGAACAGAAAGTAGAACTTTATTCTCAGTGTATTTTCAAGGTAAATCAAACAGTCACCCATGATTATTTTTCACATCCAACCTTTTAAGGAGTATCAACTTGCTTTGTTCCAGTTTGTGCTTTTTCAAAGCAAAAGTTTTGCATTAAAAATACAAGACTGAAAGAACTGTGCATCGAAAAGGAAAAAAGGAGAAATGTCAGGTCAAGAACCTGGGGACGAGAAAGAGTATCGTGGCGATTGTTTGAATCACAGTGTACCTTCAAAAACTGAGTGATGCTTTTAGAATTGCTTCTGGTTTCTTAATTATCTGGGCAGTTTCTAAACCGATGATAATTTTCCACCCTCTATAAAGTTGACTCATTGGAAAAGACCTTGATACTGGAAAAGACTGAATGCAAAAGGAGAAGCGGGCAGCAGAGAATGAGGTGGATAGATAGCATCACTGACTCAATAGACATCAATTTGAGCAAACTATGGGAGATAGTGGAGGGCAGAGGAGCCTGGCATGCTGCAGTTCGTCGTGTCACAAAGAGTCAGACGTGACTTAGAGACTCAAAACCAATAAAAACAAGTAAAATTTAAAAATAATCAGTGTAAATAAGATATTTTATTCTCATGCTAACCACAAATTTATTCTAAACATTGATTTTAAAAGTTCTATGTAGAAATGTTCATCACTTAAGTTTTCCCAACTTCAGTTTCCTCACGTGTAATATTGAGACAATATGTCAATGTATGGCAAAAACCACTACAATATTGTAAAGTAATTAGACTCCAGTTAAAATAAATTAATTAATTAAATTAAAAAAGAAAAAAATATGTTTTCTAGTAACATATCAAATAAACATATTTCTAAGCATTATAATCTAATACTTAAAGATTGGAAGATAAGGCCAGGCACAATGGTAGAAACCAGATTATTTAGTTGATAAAAAACCTATTGGGAGAGAATCAGCAATTTTCTTTGCCTTACATTTGCTATTTCAGGAAAACCATAAAGTCTAATTGATTTTTATTCAATTTGATAAAAAGCTACTGAGAATCAACATACTGTAAAGTTCTACTTGGGATTTTACTCTCCCATTTTTAATAAATATTTTGTTTTCATTACTACAAGAGAAGTGAATCATTAGTCACTGTCTTCTTGTCTTTGAATAAAATGACCACCAGTAAATATTTTTAAGGAAATACATCTTTTAAGATCTACTGAAATACAATGAATCTCATTATCAGTTGGTTCTATATTTGCAAATTGGCTTGCTCTTTGACATTCATTTGTAACCCTAAAATCAATACTCATGACTCCTTTGAGGTCATTTACAGACATGGGCAGATGTGTAGAGCAGCAGATGGGTTGAGTTGCCAGATGTACAAGCTCCCAGCTGAGGCAGATCAAGCCACAAGGCAACACTGAGTTCTTGTTTCAGCCCTCATATTATAAAGACATGTCCTTTATGCATTGGTCTTTTTAGGGTGACCATTAATGTCTGGGGCATTTTGTGCTTTTTTTGTTGATAATTCACTGTTTAAGATGGCCCCTGAGCATAGTACGGGGGTGCAAACTAGTAATGCTAAGTGCGAGAAAGCTGTGATGTCTTTTCAGAGAAAATTCATGTGTTAAGTAGGCTTCATTCAGACATGCTTTTTAGTGTTTCTGATGGTGAGTTCAGTGTTAGTGAATCAGCAATTATATGTTAGGTCAGGTGCTGTAAACAGAAATACACATGAAACCAAGTTGTGTGTTGTTTGATTGAAAAAATATTGTAACAGCAGCTTGCAAAACCCAACTGTGTCTTTCTCCTAAGAGCAATGGTTCAAATAAGCTAATTCAGTGGTTATGGCAATTTTATAGAATATAACTATTGTGAATAATGAAAATCCACTGTAGCAGAAAAAATGAAAGTTTAATGTCTAGATTTACTGGGGTGATGAATGAATGTTTATGTTTTTGTGAAGGGACATTGGGAGAGATAATTTTTCTTTATTATAACATCTCCAGTAGCCTCTCTTAGGAACTCACAGTAACAAAATTCAGACTCACAAAGTTGTATGATTTCATTTTGCACACACATTAGAGTGGATACAGTCTGTGAAATCTTTGCACTAATTTACATGTATTCAGACAAATCTGGTTCTCATGACATAGAGCAGTTTCTGTATTCTTACGCGTAACTCATAGCGGTGGCAATGATGCAACAGCTAAATCTAAAATGCCTGAAAAGTGTTTATTCATTCACTTCTTAAACAGTTATTCTGCACTTACTACCTGACACCTATTGTTCTACTCGTAGTTAAAGCTGTGTTTTATCCAGTAGTCATGTATGGATGTGAGAGTTGGACCATAAATAAGGCTGAGTGCCAAGAATTGATGCTTTCAAACTGTGGTTTTGGAGAAGACTCTTGAGAGTCACTTGAACTGCAAGGAGACCAAACCAGTCAATCCTAAAGGAAATCAGCCCTGAATATTAATTGGAAGGACTGATACTGAAGCTGAGGTTCCAATACTTAGGCCAACTTATGCAAAGAGCCGACTCAAGGGAAAAGTCCCTGATGCTGGGAGAGATAGATGGCAGGAGGAGAAGGGGATGACAGAGGATGAGGGGGTTAGATGGTATCACCGACTTTATGGACATGAGTATAAGCAAGCTCCAAGAGATGCTGAAGGACAGGGAAGCCTGGCGTGCTGCACTCCATGGGGTTACAAAGAGTCAGACGCAACTGTACAACAACAAAATTGCTCTACTTACACAGATAAACATCTCACAGTCTGTAGAAAAGGAAATAGGAAATTAAATTCGAGTTCCTGAAATTGAGAGTCATTTGGCAGTATGAGAAAGAAAGCAAAAAGGGCTGTTTTTTTTTTTTTTTCTTTCTTAATTGAGATATAATTGACCTTTAATTGGGGGCTTCCCAGGTGGCCTATTGGTAAAGAATCTCCTTGCCAATGCAGGAGACATGAGACATGGGTTCAATCTCTGGGTTGGGAAGATACCCTGGAGGTGGACATGGCGACTCACTGCAGTATCTTTGCCTGGAGAATCCCACAGACAGAGGAGCCTGGGGGGCTATAGTCCATGGGGTCACAAAGAATCAGACACAGTATAAACTACTTAGCACTCATACAGGGCTTCCCTGGTAGGGCAGCTGGTAAAGAATCTGCCTGCAATACAGGAGATGCTTGCTTGATTCCTGGGTCAGGAAGATCTGCTGGAGGAGAGATAGGCTACCCACTTCAGCATTCTTGGCTTCCCTGGTGGCTCAGTTGGTAAAAAATCTGCCTGCAATGTGAGAGAACTGTGTTTGATCCCTGGGTTGGGCAGATCCCTTGGAGGAGGGAAAGGCTACTCACTCCAGTATACTTGATGGATAATCCCCATGGCCAGAGGAACCTGGCGGACTGCAGTTCACAGTGTTGCAAAGAGTTGGACACGACTAAGTGATTAAGCACAGCACAGCACACATGCAATTGACCTATAACATTATATTATTTTCAGGTACATAACAAAATGAGTCAATATTGTACAGAGAGTGAAGCTTCTGAATAATTAGGAAGTCTCTTTCAATAATGTTTAATCTAGACAGTTAGAGTACCCCCTAAAATAAGCAAAACTTCAGTAGGCATTGGGTACAAGATATTTTTAGAGTGATATTCATAGTCTCTTTCAAGTAGAAGACTAGAAGGAGAGTCACACCTCCAGAATTTACAGTATTTCATAAATTTGTGAATTTTCACATTGGAATAGAAATAGCTAAACCAATAAAAGTATCATTTGAGAAAGCTTCTGTAGTAAAGGGAAAATCTTGCTTTGAGATTGAATTTAGAGCATTTGAAGACATGTAGAATCATATTTTTCTTCTATCAATATATCAACTCCAGTAAAAAGTAGTTACCATCTGACATGGGCAAACTTGGACAGGTACAGGGCAAAGAAGCACATTAGATATTTCAATTTGGGAAAAGTATTAGTGAAACTGACAAGAAGAAGGGAAATAGTTTGTAGCAAGCTTCTTACTCATAACTTACTGTTACCAAAGATACAGTAATGAAATACTGGTATTTAAAACTATATCCACCTTTTATTTATGAATAAATACTTTGACAATCTGTTGGTAATTTTGCTTAGGTTGACCATATACAAATCTGTTTTGAATTCAGCAGGTAGAATATTTGAGTTTCCTTCAGTAATAACTTTTTCCTTTATAAACTTTTACTTGGTTTCAATCTTGCATCATGTCTTAATAGCATGGCCTCTTCCAGGCACTCTATCAATATCACTCATACCATTTCCTCACTTAACACTTGATATGTCGGTCCTGGCCAGATCTTTGACTTTTCTGAATTGTAAGCATGTGTATCCAAAAGTTGGCCTGACATTTCCACTTGGATATTTCAAAGGTCTCTCAAAAACAAATGTGTCCAAAAAAGTTTTCTTCTAAATATGATCCTTTTCCTGTGTTCACTATCTCAGTGAATGGCACACACTTCTCTCTAATTACAGAAGGAAGAAATTCTGCTTTACCTCCCATCACATCTAAACAAACATCTGTTGATTTTAAGGCATGTGTTCTTCTCTCTCCTTTGTTAATACCATAGCTCATGCTACCTCCATAATTTACAATTTGGTGTCATATCCACTTCACTCCCTGTCCAAATGCTCCTCTCAGCCAATATGAGTCCCAACCACTGATGGAACAGTTTTCAAAACTCATTCCCATTTCTCTGTCCCTAATATTTTTGTTTTCCTCTTCAATACATCATATTCTCAAATGTATACCTCTTCTTGCTATCTCAGAGCCTTTGTATTTCTCTTGCTTTTATTTATTATTGTTTAAAGTTTATTTATTTGGTTGTGTCAGGTCTGGGTCTTATTTGAGGTGCACCAGCTTAGGTGCTCCCTTGTGTATGGAATCTTAGTTCCCTAACTAGGGGCTGAACCCACATCCCCAGTATTGGAAGGTGGATTCTTACCACTGGACAACCAGGGAAGTCCCTCTGTTGCCTTTAAGTGCTCTTAATCCACTTCCCATTTCTATTTTTATCTACTTATCTTTTACTCATCTGTCAGATTACAGCTGAAATATCAATTTATGGTAGACTAAGTTCCCAGGCAATACCTTCTTTTGACTGGATCTTCTATGCTAAACTCATATTTTTTGTTTTTCTTCATTGAATTTAGCATTGTTTGTAGTTATAAGCTTGGTCATTGATATTCTGTTTTGCTCACTATTTTGAGGAAATACTAGAATTAAGTGGTTAAAGAAAATTTTGGTATATTTTAAAAAGAATGATGAACAACATTATTTTTTTGGCAAGCATTACCAGCAATCTGGAAACAGCATGGCATCACTTGTCCACATAGCGTAGCTTTTTATAAGACAGGATGTTGACTAGACCCTCTTCAATGCTTGTCTCTGAGATAATGTGTTCTATTCTAAAGATGTGGACCTAACCCAGACAGTTCCACCTCTCTGTCATTTCATTTAAACCCAAAATATAAATATAAATTACCCATTGTGCTCTTATTAATTGCTTGTTACCCTGACCAAAAACTGAACAAAACAATATAAGAACAAGCCTGTAGCCAGTAAGGCTAGCAGATCATATATATACATACATACATACATACATACATATATATATATGCATTTATATATCATTTGGTCCTAGGAAACTATGTCTTTTATTAGCAGATATTTTCAGTCATCTCTTCCCCCAAGAAACAAAAACAATGAGATATATTATACCTGAAAAATAGAAATGTACATATTGTTTAAAAATGAAACAAGACACCACAATTAGGGAAAAATATCACAAATAGCTTCCCTGAATTCAGTTTCAAGAAACTATCTAGAGAATATTATTTTTCCCCTTTCTGTTAATTCTGAATTGTTATTTTTGCTACTCAATGCTGCTGGCTCATAGAGTGTTCCTTAATGTTCGTATGGACTTGTTAGGTAGTTTTCAAATAAAGTGCACATCATAATTACCTGAGAAGCATTTTTAGAATCCAGATACCAAATATCCATCTTCTGAATGGGAATTTCTAGTTGTGAGCTCACACATATACAATAAATACAAAAGCAAAATCTTTAACCATCATTTGGATACAGAGTTATGAAAGGCAATCATCTTGCCAGATGTTGCACATATTGGAAAATTTTAGATATTAAATGCTTCAAACCTAAGACAATTTTGTAATTTCAAATATACTTAGTAAATCATTTTTAGGCTGATTTACTTTCTTAATTTTCTTCCTAGAATATATAAATTTATGTAGTCATTAACAAATAGGATTTATTTTAGATCTTTTGTTATATTAGGTCTACAATAACTAATGTATGTGGGATTAAAGAGCAGCCATCCACATTAAGATTAAAAGAAAAATTATGCAATGTTATAGTATGCAGGTAAAGAGAAACATCTGAATTTAAAGATGATTCTGCATTGTTATGAGATACTCAAGAAAATGCTAGCTTTAGAGCATTTATTTCTATTTGGAAATACATTAAAATGTCTTTAAATGTGGACAATTCCTTAGTATTTTAATATTCTGTTAGGCAAATTCTAGTAGAGCTACTGTTATGAAACACAAAGAAAATTCAGAGGTATTTAGTTCAAACTGTCAACATTCCATGTTAGCAAGTGTATGAATTATTAGACAGAATTTCCAAGGCATACATCCACTAAAATTAAGAATGAATGCACAAAAAATGGGTGCTTGTATAAATCAGAGTGTTGTCGGCTGCATAAAACTAAAACTGATTAAATATACTTTAAATACAAAAGGAAAATGTATTAGTTAACAAAATTATAAATAACAGGTTTTTCCCCAACTTTATGCTCTGTTATGCTCAGCACGTTTGCTTTGGCTACCTAGGATAAAAAGATGCATTTAATAGCTTCAAGAATTACCCAGTCATACAATAATTAGCAAAATAAGTTAAAAAGGAAGCAGCCTAAAAATCTTCTGTGTGTGTGTCATTGACCACAGCTATCCCATATATGTGAACTTGAGGGAAGAGTTCCAACTATGTTTAGGCTGTGTGTGTGTGTGTGTGTGTGTGTGTGTGTATGTGTGTGTATGTGAGAGCTCAGTTTCTCAGTCATGCCCAACTCTTTGCAACCTCATGGACTGTAGCCTGCCATGCTCCTCTGTCCGTGGAATTTTCCAGGCAAGAATACTGGAGTGGGTTGCCATTTCCTTCTCCAGGGGATCTTTCCCAACCCAGGGATGGAGCCCACAACTCTACATCTCCTGCATTAACAGGCAGATCCTTTGCCACTGAGCCACCAGGGAAGCCCCATGTTTAGCTTAGACCACTCATATTTTATTCTCTAGGGATATTTTATTCATCCCTGAGGTGCATGGCAATATAGAGGAGAATGAACAATCAAGGGGTCTATTAGCAAAGATGAGGAATGGATGACTATTAGGTAGATGAAACAGGATTATCTGACATCTGATGGAGAATGGATCATCTTAGGTAACAAGACATTTGGGCAAAATGTTTCATTCAAGAAAGTTGACAGTGTTCAAGTGAAGAGACACTGATAGTTTTGATTTGAGTAAAGCTCTGAAGCCGTTGGGCTTCCTGATAGCTCAGTTTGTAAAGAATCTGCCCACAGTGAGGGAGACCTGGGTTCAATCCCTGGTTTGGGAAGATCCCCTGGAGAAGGGAAAGGCTACCCACTCCAGTATTCTGGCCTGGCGAATTCCATGGATAATCCATGGGGTTGCAAAAAGTAGGACACAACTGAGTGACTTTCAGTTCATTTTACTTCACTTCTGATGCCATGGGGATTTTTAATACAGTCCAACAAAAAGTATTTTTCTCATGCTGAGAACAGCCTCAAACATAGGCCAGGCTCAGAAACTGAATGTAAAGAGTAAGGTGATGAGGTATAGTGACTTTTTCTGGTCCTGCTTAAATCCTTATTAGGATTATAATATTGCACACACTGTGGATGATGAATAAATTATCTCAACTAATTGAGTTCCACATATATTTGTGCTTACCACAAAGAGTAAGAGCATATATATTTTTTTCTTACAACAATAGCAAATAAACTCATTATAGGTATCACAAATAAAATTCATTATATTGTTTTCTTATATGAAAGAGAAAAAAATGTATTTAATTATTTAGTCTTTCCTGTGGACATTATATTTAAAAATTAACAGCTCAACTTTTATATATTGTGAAAAGTAATTTAACCAAGAATTAGCCTTGTAAAGGAAGTTAGGGAACTCAACAGGGGATGAAACATGACTTAAGGACCTCAGTTTATTATTGAATATATTAAAAACATTGCCTTTGGAAGAGCTTTCTGCCATAATATTAAACCTTAACATTTATGCACTCTATTAGTTGTATATCAAAATTGCAAAATAACTGATATCCAAAAAGCTCAGAAACACTGTTGAGTTTACAGAGAAACTCAAAAATGTTCACACACACACAAACACAAAGAAAGTAAAAGGAGAATGTGGAATTAAAGTCCAATAAGCTCAGGTTTGTTTAATGAAATGTTAACAATTCTTCTCATACTGAAAAGGTATATTGAGAGGAAGCTATGATCCTTTTACAGTGGAAGTTGGGATTATGGCAGGAGGATAAGAAAGGTGAGCCAGTTTAAATGACCTTTATTCAAGCTCTACTGAAACAAATGAATAAGAGGATTTATCTAACAGACTATAAAACAGAATTAGAAAAAAGATCCAAATACACAAATGAATATACTTTCATCACAGGAAATTTATAAATGTGTAATTATATAGTAAAGTATTTTCTCTGGATTTTTAAAGTTAAAAAAAAAACATATTTGTTGACACACTTATGTTTCTGATATGCACAAATTAAAACATTAGCAATATATATATATATATATATATATATATATATCTTGTTTAAACAATTGTTACACAATTTAGAACATTCCCAATTGCTCAAATATAGTCATATGTTTTTGTTTCAGAAAATTTTTTTAAAAATTATAAACCATTAGATCAAGTGTTAAAGAATTGGGCTTCCCTGGTGGCTCAGACAGTAATGAATCTGCCTGCAATGCAGGAGACCCGACTTCTATCCCTGGGTCAGGAAGATCCCTGGAGAAGGGAATGGCCACCTACTCCAGTATTCTTTCCTGGATAATTCAATTTACAGAGCTCTGAGCCTGGTGGGCTACAGTCCATGGGGTGGCAGAGTCGTATACAACTTTTACCATTAAGTTATTCTATGTGATCTTCTCTGGTATCTCAAAAAGATTATGCAGTCTCAAGTGTTCAGATGTAGTAATACTAGCAAGAGAACAATCACTTTTTTCTGTTAGCATTTATGATATAATTCAGAGCTTCCTTCCTTGTAATAATTTTGTTACTACACTAGTGTGTACAACCTAAGGATTGTTTTCCTCAAAATAATTTTCTTTAATGACCATAAAATGAAACAAATCTGATGGAAAAATTCTGGGCAGAAATTAACAAAGAACTCTGAGGGTCAATTGGGGATAGTGTGTATAAACATGTTGTTAGTCCCTAGGTTATGTCTGACTCTTTTGCAACCCCATGCATTATAGCCTGCCAGGCTCCTCTGTCCATGAAATTTCCCCAGACAAGAATACTGGAGTGGGTTACCATTCCCTTCTCCAGGGGATCTTACCAACTCAAGGATTGAATTTGCATGCCTTGCTTTGTAGGTAGATTCTTTACCACTGAGCTGCCAGGGAAGTCCATGATCCAACATGGTAAATAAGTAATGAGCACCATTACTGAGGAAGAATCAAGTATAGGAGAATATCTCTTTCCAAAGAAGTAAAAATATTGCAGAGTGGTTCACATTTTGGGCTGGATTTTTAAGTATAAGTAACAGTCTGTTCAGTAGAGAAAATGGGACAAGTTATTTTAAACAAAGGGAACAATATGAGGGGCTTCCTTTGTGGCTCAGCTGGTGAAAAATCTGCCTGCAATGTGGGAGACCTGGGTTCGATCCCTGGAGTGCGAAGATCCCCTAGAGAATGGAAAGGCTACCCACTCCAGTATTCTGGCCTGGAGAATTCCATGGACTGTGTAGTCCATGGGGTCACAAAAAGTTGGACATGACTGAGTCACTTTCACTTCATTTCACTTCCTGCATTTGTAAAACAATGAGAAAGATAATGTAACTGGATCATGAAGAATGGAGAATAGAATAGAGAAAGGGTCAGAGAAACTAGTTTCTGTTAGCATAATTTTTGTTTCATACTGTCTAGATACCCTGATGAACAAGTGAAATTGACTTTCCAGACTGACAAGTTAGAGTATACCAATGGGCCCACACATTGTGAGATAGCCTGAATCAGACTGCTTTTCACCTGTTTATATTAAAACTGCCATACAATGCTAATTGTTATGAATAAAACTGTCATTTCATTTCCAAGGTAGCCCAGAATTATAACCATATGGTATTCTCCTTTTTTTTCCAGAATAGTCCACTAAAAGAATACCTGTGAATTTCTGGCTTGGTATACATTTTTAGGTGCATGATTAATTTTTCCTTAATGTTTTTTCATGTCATTGTTGTGAATGTGAAATCTGTATGATTTTATATATTTTGGGGCATTCTTGCTAATGTTATCACTGGGAGAAAGGTTTAATAAACTGTTCATTATTTCATGACATGTGAGATGGAGTGAAAACATAGGGGAAATAATGGGTCACATTTGCTGTTTTCTCCAAAGCAATACTCAAAAGAGTATGTTCCTGTGGAAAAAAATGCAAGGTGTTTGCAGCTATCTTGTTTTTCTATAAATAGTACTGCAATTTGCTGGAAAGATCATATAAACCAAACAAAAACTAGATTAGTTCACTGTCAAGGAATTTTAAATAAAATGACAGATAAATATCTGGGAAGAAAATGTGAATTTCATTCAGGAAGAATGAAGTAAGACAGACAAAGAATCCTACAAAGGATAACTTTAATAATAACAACATTGCAAAGTCAGTGAAAGGAAATAAACAGAATCAGGTGGAAAAGATTTAGGAATTTAAGTGATTTGTTTCCACAAAGAATGCTCTGCAAATGAGAAAAGGGAAAGGAATTTTCATAAACAGAAATATATGAAAATAACCTGGGTTATCTAATATCTTTACTTTTTCTAAAGAAAAGCACCTTTAAAAAATTAATCTTACCAAGGAAGAATACAATGGAATAATTTGACACATATCTTACACAAACACAATAAATCTAGAAATATTTCTGAGCGTATTCCTGTTGAAGAGTTCTCAGAGAGGAGACATCTAATTAGGGTTTGCATAAATTTTACAAGTTGCATTGATTTATTTTGCACTAAATCTTTCTTTCTTTAGTAGTTATTTGCTATTGGAAATCTAGGGAACTGTTCTTTTGTTAGGAATATAAAGCAACCTTTTTGGTTTTCTCATTTGGAATTCTTTTTAGTTTAACATATATGAAATGAATGACAGAAATGTTGATTTACGATAAGAGAATGATTTATAGATGTTTGGTCCATTGCATGGGTATAAATATGTTTTCCCAAGAAAACATCAAAGGGGCAATTTACAATTTGAATCTTTGTTTAATAGAGGGTAAATGATTAGTATGACAATTGATGATCCATAACGTCTTATCAAGCATATACTAAGCACTTAGCATTGTTCAAATAGTCATGAGGAATATAGATGAGGTACAGTGAGTTTAAATTTTATTTGAGAACAAGACTAACATGTTATTGCAGGGAAAAAATTTCAAATTGCACTCTGTAGAACACAGCACCTTTGGAATTCAGGAGAGTCTCTTGGAACAATTAAAACATAATCTGAGCCTTAAAAGATGGTTTGGATTACATAAAAGGAAACAAAAAGCAAATTTGCAGAAAGGACCCTAACCTAAAGCAAGGCAAATGATATAATTCATGCTTCAAAAAAAAAAAAAAAAAGAAAGAAAGAAAAGAAAACTGGTAACAAGGAGAGTATGTTAAAAGCAGACCAGAGGGATGTACTTAATAAATTTGCACAAAAGAGAATATACTTACCAAATTTGTGGAAAAGAGATGTAGCTACTAAATTTTAACCAACTTTAATATCAAGCCATCAGACTTGATTTTAAAAAGGCATCACATAGAAAAAATTTGCCATATTGTGTTTTACTTTCAGTCATCATTAGACATGATTAAATGATTGTTCTTAAAGCATGTGCCTGAGCAGAGGCAGATGAACTATCCAGTTAAGGATTTTTTTTTTTTTCCTTTTAAATCCAGTTAAGTGACAGTTTGGAGCTAGATTAAGAGTAAGATGAGAAATAATATAAAAGGAGAAAATAGGGAATTGAATGAAAAGACTCAATGAGTAAGATGACTGAGCTTGTTTGTTCTTGGGCCCAGGAATGATATGGCCACCCAGAGGATGTTTCCTGGGAGCCACAAGTTAATAAATGTGATCCTGGACTCAGGTAGCTTGAGGATTTCAGAGTAATCATTTTCTCTCCATTCTCACTTGATTGACATTGTGATTTAGTTAAATAAGAATAGAGTAGACAAAGTCTATTTGAAGGATGAATTTTGAGATGCAGTATTTTAGATTTTTTAGAGTCACTTATAAAATTGTACTTGTACAAATCAGATGCGGAAGGATGTAATTAAACTCTCCTTCAAAGCAGCACTAACCTGTCCTGTGTCCTCAGCAGAGGTAACATCTAATCAGTCGGAGGGTTTCCTTATAGAACTATGCATATTTTTGCATGTATTTATTCATTTGTATATATTTCTACATAGTTCCGAAAGGAAATATATACATACATTATCTAAATGTATTCATGCGTTTCTCAACCTTGTTTCTTTCTCTTCACTAGCCTTGAGATCTTTCTGTGACAGCATATTTAAATACACTTTATACTTTTAAAAACTTTATTGTAGTCTTTGCTGAACTGAATTATTATTCTTAACTCTCCTCTAGTAGTATTTTCGGTCCACAAAACTTGCTCTAGCCTCCTGGTGAATGAGATGTGCTTTCTTGTCTCATGACCATGTGATTTGCTGTGGCCATTGGGATTTTCATGCATAAGAGCAGAGTCTTGACAAGTTATTTGTGGTAGGGCTTACTCCAGTAAATTATTGCCAAAGTGATGATAAGAGCAAAGTCTAGGGAGCCACCATCACTCTGCCTCATGCCAGTGTGACACAGATCCACACCTGAAGTGAATCTTAACAACCCACATATTCTCAGACTAAAACAGATCTCCTCATTCAGGCAAATTCTTACCTGTGAAGGAGACATAAATGCCCGTTTCTGTATCTCACATAAACTTTATGTTTGCTCTAATGTATTAACAGATAGCTAATGTTTAATATATTTGTACTATATTTATTTAATCAGGCATCTTATGCATTAGCAGGCAGATTCTTTACCACTAGTGCAGTTGCCTGTAAATCATGAAACCCTTTACCATTTCTGATGTTGCTATTTTTATTCTACATATGTTAGCTTTTAAGCACCACTGTTTGGCCTATTCTACTCCTAAAACCTATTACCTCTTTGAAAGAAATGAAAGGCTCCACAGAAAGTTATTCTACCTGGTCTATGGAGGAAACTCCTATTGAATAGATTTTCAAAACTTCTGACTCCTTACTAGTGGATATGATATCATTTTAGTAATAAAAGATGTCTTCTGGGCCATCTGGAAACATTGTGACCCAATTGATTCCCTGGTCTTATATAATTAATTCCCTGTAGTATTTCCACTTCTCAAGCTCCCTGACCTCATTCTTAATACTCTGCCAAAGCAGTTCCAACTCTCATTCTTTACAGTATGCCATTATCTGTAAACTTAAAGAAACCATTGCACCATCATAATAAAACCAGCTTCAGGTATCCTGCTAAGATGTTAAATTCAAACTCAAAGAGTGATTCCTTATTAATAAACTCTCTGCTCACCAGTCTTTAATTTTACCTTCCTTGCTTCAAGCCTGTGTATGTTCTCTTGGTTCCTGCAGGTAGGTCTATGCCAGGCTCAGCAGCTCTTTTCAGTTAAGGATCCATTTCTCTTTGAACCAGGATCCCTACTTAGGCTGTGCTAAACACTGACAGTAGTTGTTGCTCTGGAAACAATGAAAGGAAGAAGGGACACTTGATGCAGCTAAGCATTATCTTTGGAGGCCTTCATATCAAGTGAAGCATTTTCTTTATCTCCAGCCAGTGGTGGTGGCGGCAGGCAGTCTCCATCGACAATGGGAGGGATGCCGTTGCCTGCCAGTCTGGAGGTTTAGAGAAATGTGAGAAGTTTAAGCTGCTCAAGTGAATCTATCCTAGTCCTGAGGACAGCAGTTGTTCACTTCCTCACTATTGAGACCCTCAATCTAACATAAGCAATCATTAGATTGTGTATACTACTATGTAATTTCATCACTTTTACAACTAAACTTTCAGTTTTATTGCCAGTACAATCTGTGCTCTAGCTGCAAGAAACAAGATATGTTTAAATGCCATGGAGGCTTCCTAGCTTCATAGTGTGTCTTGAGTTAATTGCTTGCTGAAGCTGAACATTGAACAGTATTTTTTTTTTTAAAGCAGTTAAAAAAGAGAACAGAATCTGCAATCATTTTAATTACCCTGTCTTTCAAGTGGTGGAGCTAGTACATGCCAGTGCTTCTCCTTTCCCTTGTATCTTGTCACAAAGCACCACTCATGAGAGCGTTAGGATGAGAGATAATGATGAGTACAAGGAATGTATTCTGGAGATTATGTCAAGGAGGTGAATAGGTGAATTGGAAATGGAGAGTTGAGTTAAGGAAGGGAGGAAAGATGATGGGGGTTTGAATCCCAGATTAGGATTTGCAACTCGAAGAGTCTGTGTGTAGAAAATACCTGAAAATTGTTCCACCGAGGGGCAAAGAAGCTGAGATATTGATTCATCAACTCCTGTCTTTATTTTCTGAGAGTTATTCCTGAGGACATAAACTCCCTATTTTGGCCTGTTCTGAGCTCCACTTGAGGTAGCTTCTATGGTCAGAGAAACATAGGTATATAAGATAGAAAGTTGTAAGTTTATGATTTCTCAAGCTGCAGGTGCCATCTAGGATAGAATAAAGAGATACAGTTGTCACCAAAATATAAAACCATGCTGTCACCATAAACAAACCTATGATGCAAATTAAGCTTAATTCAGTGTTACTGAGGGACCAAGATCATGTTAAAATCTATAGCTTTTTTGAGTCAATTCACTTTTAATTTTTGTTTTGTGTTTTATGTGTGAATATCAGAGAATGCTGACATACACGGCTAAAGCAGTTTTTTGTTCACTACCCATCCAACAGTTTTCTTAAATATATATATTTTATAAGTCTTAGGATTTTAGTGAAAATTTCAAATACTTGGCAACCTTAATTAAAGTTAGAACATAAACACAGTTAACCAAGACCACCTAAAATTCACAAACATTTACATTTTTGCTTTTATTAAATAAATTGTTTTAATAATTAATTTTCTTTGATGTTGCCTCTGTATTTATAACAGCAATATAATTCTGAACCCTAGAGTCTCTTATTTGAAGAGATTTGTTATTATTCTTCAAATTTTAAGTAAATTGTTTAGATTGATACCCTGAAATAACTTAACTTTGTTCCAAAATTGCTTTGTTTTCCATTATTTTTATACAGTCTGCTTAAACTTTAATTTTTGGTGAATATTTTGTTTGGTTTTGCAGGAGCACACAAATTTTCAGAAAATATCATGAAGATTCTAGAAGATTGTTTTCCTTATTTGTTATTAAGCACTAAAATTGATGTTAAACTAAAGATAGAAAAGAAATGTATTATGCAAAAGGACAGTTTGATCAGAGGATTTGAAATAAATAAGAAAAAACAGCTCATTTTGAATATAACAAGTGGGAAAAAGTTCATATATATATATATATTTCCATATGAATTCTACTATTTAGATAACAAATCATTCTGAGAGCATACAATAATTCCAAAATTATTTGAATATCCAAAAGTGATGTGCTTATGAATTGAGAAATATGATCACAAGAAGTAAGATATGTGACTCATTTCAACCTTAGAAAATGAATGCTATATTAATATAATGATTTCATGCTGTCTAGCAAATTGATGAATCTTGCTCATAAACTTGTGATTGGTACATTATTACATATATGGGCTATTTTAAGGATGGGATTGAATTATATCCACATTTCTCTAATTGTGTTTCAAAATGAAGGTCTACTGGGCAAATAAGTATGAAATTCACCACCTGCAATAGATTGTAAATTGCTATTAAGCAAGTAAGAAAGTTACTCTTTAGAAATCTGATCCTAAATTCACTTTGGAAATCTGGAGCCAGATATTTTCTGAGTATTCCCTGTTCTTTATACTCTTTGAACTTTTATTTGTATGTTAATTTTATTTGTAGTTGTATAAAAAGTAACATTCCTTTGCCCAAAAAGAATAGGCTCTTTAAAGAGGTTCTGTGAAGATGACAGTGCATCCATATTACTTCATTTCACAACTCCCATCCAACCACCAAATATCTTTCTGGGGTAGAAATTTGCTGTGTCTGGCAGATCAGTGGGACCTGGGGAGTGAGTCAGTCCATGGTATAGAGGTCTGGATAGAATTCTGGGCCACAGTATTTTCCTCTTTGGTCAGAAGACAGCCTGCCTAAGGTACCAGAAGCAGAGGACCTTAGGTCAAAATTTAACATACTGGATTCTCCAGAAAGCTTGACTGAAGAAACTCATGGATTTTGTACAGGTGTGAGTTTGTTTTATTTAGATTAATTAATTTAAAAAAAAAATTTTATTTATTTATTTATTTATTTATTTTTTATTTTACTTTACAATTCTGTATTGGTTTTGCCATACATTGACATGAACCCACCACGGGTGTACATGCGTTTTTCACTGAAGGATGTTTTCTGTCAAACCTCAACATGAATCAGCCATACTTACACACATATCCCCTCACTTTTGAACCTCCCTCCCATCTCCCTCCCCATTCCACGCTTCTAGGTTGATACAGATGCCCTGTTTGAGTTTCCTTAACCATACAGCAAATTCCTGTTGGCTATCTATTTTACATATGGTAATTTAATCACGATGGTATGATCACTCACCTAGAACCAGATATCCTGGAATGTGAAGTCAAGTGGGCCTTAGAAAGCATCACTACAAACAAACCTAGTGGGGGTGATGGAATTCCAGTTGAGCTATTTCAAATCCTGAAAGATGATGCTGTGAAAGTGTTGCACTCAATATGCCAACAAATTTGGAAAACTCAGCAGCGGCCACAGAATAGGAAAAGGTCAGTTTTCGTTCCAATCCCAAAGAAAGACAATGCCAAAAAATGCTCAAACTACCACACAATTGCAAGCATCTCACACACTAGTAAAGTAATGCTCAAAATTCTCCAGGCCAGGCTTTAGCAATACATGAACTGTAAACTTCCAGATGTTCAAATTGGTTTTAGAAAAGGCAGAGGAACCAGAGATCAAATTGTCAACATCCGCTGGATCATGGGAAAAGCAAGAGAGTTCCAGAAAAACATCTATTTCTGCTTTATTGACTATGCCAAAGCCTTTGATTGTGTAGATCACAATAAACTGGAAAATTCTGAAAGAGTGGAAATACCAGAACACCTGACCTGCCTCTTGAGAAATCTGTATGCATGTCAGGAAGCAACAGTTAGAACTGGACATGGAACAACAGACTGGTTCCAATAGGAAAAGGAGTACGTCAAGGCTGTATATTGTCACCCGGCTTATTTAACTTATATGCGGTGTACATCATGAGAAACACTGGGCTGGAGGAAGCACAAGCTGGAATCAAGACTGCTGGGAGAAATATCAATAACATCAGATATGCAGATGACACCACCCTTATGGCAGAAAGTGAAGAGGAACTAAAAAGCCTCTTGATGAAAGTGAAAGTAGAGAGTGAAAAAGTTGGCTTAAAGCTCAACATTCAGAAAACAAAGATCATGGCATCTGGTCCCATCACTTCATGGGAAATAGATGGGGAAACAGTGGAAACAGTGTCAGACTTTATTTTTGGGGGGCTCCAAAATCACTGCAGATGGTGATTGCAGCCATGAAATTAAAAGATGCTTACTCCTTGGAAGGAAAGTTATGACCAACCTAGATAGCATATTCAAAAGCAGAGACATTACTTTGCCAACAAAGGTCCATCTAGTCAAGGCTATGGTTTTTCCAGTGTTTATGTATGGATGTGAGAGTTGGACTGTGAAGAAAGCTGAGCACTGAAGAATTGATGGTTTTGAACTGTGGTATTTGAGAAGACTCTTGAGAATTCCTTTGACTGCAAAGAGATCCAGCCAGTCCATCCTGAAGGAGATCAGCCCTGGGATTTCTTTGGAAGGAATGATGCTAAAGCTGAAACTCCAGTACTTTGGCCACCTCATGTGAAGAGTTGACTCATTGGAAAAGACTCTGATGCTGGGAGGGATTGGGGGCAGGAGAAGGGGACGAGAGAGGATGAGATAGCTGGATGGCATCACTGACTCGATGGACGTGAGTCTGAGTGAACTCCGTGAGTTGGTGATGGACAGGGAGGCCTGGCGTGCTGCAATTCATGGGGTTGCAAAGAGTCGGACACGACTGAGCAACTGAACTGACTGAACTGAATGTAAGTTTCCATGTTACTCTTTCCATACATCACACCTTCTCCTCCCTTCTCCTCATGTCCACAAGTTTATTCCCTATGTCTGTTTCTCCATTGCTCCCCTGTAAGTAAATTCTTCAGTATCATTTTTCTAGATTTTTTATATATGCATTAGAATATGATATTTATCTTTCTCTTTCTGACTTACTTACTCTGTGTAATAGGTCCTAGGTTCAACCACCTCATTAAAACTGACTCAAAGGTGTTCCTTTCTATGGCTGAGTAATATTTCATTGTGTATATGTAGCTTTGGAGGGAATGATGCTGAAGCTGAAACTCCAGTACTTTGGCCACCTCGTGCAAAGAGTTGACTCATTGGAAAAGACTCTGATGCTGGGAGGGATTGGGAGCAGGAGGAGAAGGGGATGACAGAGGATGAGATGGCTGGATGGCATCACTGTCTCGATAGATGTGAGTCTGAGTGAGCCCCAGAAGTTGGTGATGGGCAGGGAGGCCTGGCATGCTGCGATTCATGGGGTCTCAAAGAGTCGGACACGACTGAGCGACTGAACTGAACTGAACTGAACCACAACTTATTTATCCATTCATCTGTCAATGGACATCTAGGTTGTTTCCTTGCCCTACTATTGCAAATAGTTCTG